>NW_006799037.1:4011320-4068235 GCF_000442215.2 Lipotes vexillifer | reverse complement strand
GGAAAGGAATGAAGTTATGTATATTGCTTACCACAGTGCCTTTCACATGCAATCAGCACTAGCTAATTTTTATCATTGTTCATTTATTCATTAATTCATTTAGCAAGCATTTGTTAGGCATTTCTGACAAGTCGAACACCTGGGAATACAAAAATTAACAAGATATACTTCCTTTTGAACGTCATACTAGTCTTTCGGTACAGGAGCCATTAACCACATGTGGCTATTGAGCACCTGAAATGTGGCCGGTCTGGAGTGGGATATGTTATAAGTATAAAAAACACGCACAATTTTGAAGACTTAGTACCAAAAATTAAAATACCTCATTAATAAATGTTACATGTTGAAATGATATTTGGGATGTATCAGGTTAAATTAAAATATTTAAATTCTTTTAATCTGTTTCTCTTTACATTTTTTAATGTGGCTACTAGAAAAGTTACATGTGGCTTGTATTATATTTCTATTGGACAGCATTGGTCAAGATAGCAAAAAAGATGAACACAACAGAATGTAAGTCCAATGAGAAGAGTCACTAGAACATCTGTGGGAGCACAGAGGAGAAACTGCCCAGGAGTCAAGAAAGTTTTCACAGAGGAGGTAATATTTGACTTGAATTCTGAAGGATAAGTAAGAATATTGTCAGGTGAGTATTTTCCAGGCAGAAGATGAGCATGTAGAATGTCACATAAACATGAGAGAATAACCCATACATTTTCAATTTGGGGATGGAAGAATGAGAAAGGAAGAGAGGAGATTTAGATGTCCATAACTTGGGCAATGGTAGTGGGAATCCATAAGACAGGACCACAAAAGATATCTCAGAAGTAGAACTGACAGGACCTGGTAATTCATGTCAGGGAAGCAACAAAAAGAGAGGGATCAAGAGAGATGCCCAGTTGTATTTGTATATGGCTATGTAGTGACATCTCCTTCTGTTCATTCACAAAATATTTATTGAAGGCTTACTTATGTGCCAAGTAGTAGGTAGTAGTGCTTAATGGGCTCCTGGGACAATGTCTTAACGTTATGTGATTATAGGGATCAGAAAAGAAAGTATTAAATCCACATTTAATTACTGGCCCACTAAAAAAAATTTTATTTCTGTGGAATAATCTTATTTTCAGGGACATTGAATGGGCAAAGGTCTTGTGCTAAGGTGAGAGTGGCAGTTCCTCCTCCAATGAGGTAGAGCAGGAATCTGATCCCTGAGGGGAGAGATCAATCCATAGACTGGCAGGTATGAAGTCTGATAATATAAAGTTTAAGAAAGGATGTGAAGAAACAGGAGCTCCTTCATAAACTGCTTGCAGATTAGTACGTTGCATTTAGAAAAGCAATTGGCAGTTTGCAGTAAAACTGAAAATGTACATTTTGTAGAACTTGGCCATTGGATTTCTGTATCCCTGAGCACTGTTCTGCAAAGCAAGGCTCTACCACCCCAGGCATATGTGGGAAGAAAATGTGAGAAATTCTATAGATGTGTTTTAAAAATATGTATATATACAGAAATGAAAAAGAAATTGAGCTTTACTAAAATTTATTATAAGGATTGACGCTTGCGCCTTTATTCAGTCTGTATGTCAGATATCATATGAATGCTGACAACTCCCATATTTAAACATCCAGGCTTATCCTGTCCCCTGAACGTTGCCTACTAAGTATCTTCACTTGGAAATATGTGAGTACGTTGAGAAGGTGGAGAGACTAGGCAGTTAATTGGTCATTCATTGATAAAATAAATGAATCAAGAGATAGTGGTATATGCTTATCCTTTAGGTTTATCAAGGTAAATGACAGAATTCCATCTTGAGGTGCTAGAAGCAAATCTTTCCTCAGTACCATTCCCTGGAGGTGCTGTTCTCTTCCCTCTGACAATGAGAGTGGGCCTTCCGCGTTACTGACACTGGTGCAAGAACAGAATAACCATGGAGTAGGGTGTGGGATGGTTGAGGAGCAGGGCGAATAGGGGCTGACCAAAGGCTGAAACATGAGGCAAGAAATTAGTGTACAGAGAACCTAAAGAAAGTTCTATGGAAAAGGGTGAGGCATTATGTCAGGGAGTGGGAGAATTAGGGTCTGAAGCTGTATTGGGATGGAGTTTACCCTTTCTCACTCCTTCTCCTTCTCATAAAATCTCAACTTGGGGAGTTCCCAGTCCAGTCAGCCTTTCTTGACCATGAGGGTAGTATAAAAGTTAGGAAGGAGATGATGCAGAAGGACATGGTGTTGACTAATACCATGGCAACAGCAGGTTGGGCTTTTTTTCCCCTTCCTTGCTTGCTTTCCCCTTCACCTCACCTACTGTGAGCACAGTATGGAACGGGGGACCAGAATGAAGAGGAAACTGAGTCAAGGCCCTGGGACCCTGGCAAGGATCAGCTCCCAGAGAGAAGAATGAGGCGGGTTAACTGCTCATCCACAATGTAAAGGGAAGGAAATTTCCCACTCTTTACCCAATCCTGTGAGAGAAATATACAAAAGTCAGGCATTTCAAGGTCCAGGCTTGTCTGTAGTAATAAGACAAAAATTCTCTCAGTCAAAAATCACCCCATCCATTTCTCAAAGTTAAGTGTGTATTTACCGTAGGAAACACACACACACAAAATTATATGTAATCAAGTTTGAATAATGAAAAGGAAACAAATATTCAGCAACTTTACTTTTCATACAGGCTTTTCATTGTGGGTTACACAAGAAGATGCTCTGCATGCCTCTGCTTGATTCACTTACACATTTCTGTTTTTAGTATAGGGTTTGGTGAACTTTGAGTGGAAAGGAAAGCTCTCAGTTACAATAGTTACTAAAAATTATTGACAACCAGGTTAGAGTCATGTGGGCTGGAAGAACTTGATGTTCAAGGCAAAGTTTTAGAATGGAGAAAAAAGCGAGAAAGAAGAATGACTTCATACTTGAAATACAAATGACATGAGTACTTCTTTCTTCATCTCTGTAAAGGAAAGTGGCAATTCAGGTTACATAGGCCTTCAAACATAGAATGATAAGGAAAAGCACAAGTAATGTGCACAGAGATTAAAGAAAAATTAGTTATACAGGAGGGAGAGAATCAAGTTCTTTTCTTTCAGCACAGTAAAAACCTGGTAGAGGCTGTATTCTAGAGTCATTGTTTATTGGTGTTGTGCCCTAATTTTTCTAGGATACAGCCACAACATTTACTTAGTAAAAATATCAAGGGAGCTGAGGGAATCTCACTTTTTAAACTGGTATTCATGTTATTCAAGAAAGTAAAAGGGATGCCAAGATATCAGAAATACCTTGTATATAGCTGGTATGGTGTTCCTGGAGGTATCACTGGGAGAGCTGACTATTGGGAGGCCTAATGGGCTGGAACAACAACGTGGATAAAGGGGTGCTGGGAGTGGGGGCGGGGAGGAATTGGGGAGGGAACCCACCAGACTGTAAGGTCTGAATTTGAGGCTTGCTAGTCCAGAAAATAGACTTTGGACCCTAGAATGAACAGGTTCTCAGTGAGAGATTCATAACAGAATTTTCTGAGTTGGTGCAATTAGCTTGAATGCTGGATGATTGACTTATAATAAGGGGATATGTCTTTCCAGTGACATTATGCTCCTGTGCCCTCTTCACTGCATTCCTTTCCCAGGACCACAGTCCCTTGTAGGCTGAATCAACATTCCGAAAGTTGTTGGATAACCAGGGAATTCCAGTCAAAGCATATAGTTAGACCTGAGGCATATTTCAGCCAGCTCAGGCCTGGGGAAGTATTCTTGATCCACAGAAGAACGTTTTTCTTGTACTAGGCACTCTGTCAGAATTTGCTTTTCAGAACCACCTTATACTTTTGGAATAATTTTAGATTTACTAAAAAGTTGCAAAGGTAGTATCAAGAGTTCCCTTGTACCCTTCACCCAGCTTCCCCTACTGTTAACATCTTAACACAAACACAGTACAGTTGTCAAAACTAAGAAATTAAGATAGTTATAATACCATTAACCTTGCACTTTATTTTACCAGTTTTTCCGCTAATGTCCTTTTTCTATTTGAGGAACCTACCTGGTATCCCATACTGCATTTAGTCATCACGGTTCCTTAATCCCCTCCAATCTTTGACAGTTTCTCAGTCTCTTTGTTCTTTATGACTTTGACAGTTTTGATGAGAGCTGGTCAGATACTTTGAGAATGTCCTTCAGTTTAGGTTTTTCTCATGATTATATGAGAGTTACGAGTTTTGGGGGAAATTACCACAAAGGTGAAGTGCCTTCTCCACACATCATGTATCAGGAGGTATATGATATCAGAATGATTTATTAGTGATGACGTTAACCTTATTCACTTGGTTAAGGTAGTACCTGCCAGTTTTCTCCACTGAAAGTTACTATTTTTCTTTCCCATACTTGCTTTGGAAGCAAGTCACTAAATCCAGCCCACACTCAAGGAGAGGGGAATTATCTCTACTTCCTGGAGGAGGAAGTATCTACAAATATTGTTTTGAATTCTTCTGTAAGAAAAATTTGTTCGTTCTTCAGCACTTAACTATCTACTTATTTATTCAATTGTTTATATCAGTATAGGTTCATGGATATTTTATTCTTTGGGTCATAATAGAGTACTGTCATTATTTTGTTACTCAGATAGTTCCAGCTTTGGCCAAATTTTTCTAGCTTTGAGAGCTATTTCAGGTTACCTCCAGTATCCTTTTATTGGAGAATTATACTTAGAAACCAAGGTTTGGGTCCTGGGTGTGCTCATTGCTACTGAGTTGCCACTGTTTCTCAGCCCACTCAATGAACAAAGCTAGTAAATGTGTGTGTGTGTGTGTGTGTGTGTGTGTACATGTAGATACTAACCCATGTAAACACACATATATATGTTTCTGTATCTGTCTGCATATATCTTAAAATAAACATGAGTTCATACATCCCCAACTCTGATACAGCACTATAGGATTAACTGTAGCCTCTTTCTCTGTAATTAATTTTTTAACTATTATCTGACAGTTGGAAATCTGCCTCCTATTATCTACAACTTATTTAATTCTTCTACCCTAGTATATATATAAAGCAGTTTCAGAAATGCTAACTCATGTCACTAGTTTTGTCTTTAGCCTTAAAGTATCCAGTCAAAACATGGTTTTCCAAAGTTACTTGTTAGCTCCTGTTTTCCTCACTTCCTTCAGTCAAGTTATATTATACATTTGTAATACAATTATGTTCATTAGTCATTGTCTGCATTCCATCCTGGGATCCCTGGGCATCCTGGTTGGTATTTTTGAAATTTGCATGCAGAAATTCACTATTTGTGATGCATAATTCTATGGGTTGTGACAAAGATATAAGTCATTTGTCTAAAACTACAGTATCATATAGAGTATTTCCATCACCCTATAAATTCCCCTGTGCAGCCCTTCTGTAGTCTGAACTACTTTAAAATACTAGTTTTTCCTACTAATTGATTTATTCACTTTAACTATGTAGCTGTTCTCAGGGCCTAGGAGACATTTTGCTGGCTTCTTATATGTGTTGAGTTGATAGGTTTAGGATTCAAAGAGCAGCATTCTTTCTCATTTCTAAAATTTTAGAAGGCTCCTACTGCTGCTCACTCCACTGCCAGGAATTAACTAAATAGCTCACCCATAAAATTATAATGACCCAAAAATTGCTTCTGAAAGACTCATTTGGGACTGAACTATGAGACCGTTCCATCCCCCCACTTTGCAATATCATATCAGAGTAAGATATAGAAAACTTTGTTGGAAAGCAAAGATTTATATTTAATCTATTATTTGCAGTTGGTGAGGACTTTGTATTTGTGTAATGAGTAACTCCCAGGGCAGTTGGTAAGGGTGCTCCTTTTTCAGACATGAGAACCCAGCCTTCAAATGTCAAAAATGGTCCACTCAGTTTAGATTTCTGTCTATAGTGGCTTCTTGACCTTTCTTGGCCAGTCTCATACCCTTCTAGAGTCTTCTGAGAATATGGTGCAAACTATGGACTCATCACCCAGAAAAATGAACACACATCAACTCAAAATGCTGTATGTAATTAGAATGTTTCATGGACCTCCTCCCCCCACCTGAAGATGGGAGACCCTCTAGAGGTCCATGGATTCCAGGTTAAGAATCTTTATCTAAATACTAGTAAGGCAAATTGATGAATACAAGGGATTTGTTGTTAATTAATGAGTGTATTCTACTATAGAGTTAAATGTACATGTGTAGATTGTGATGGTTAATTTTATCTGTCAACTTGATTAGATTATATACTCAGTTGTTTGGTCAAACAACAGACTAGATGTTCTGTAAGGTTTTTTTTTTTTTTAACATGTGATTAACATTTAAATCAGTGCAATTTGAATAATATGATGGGGCCTCATTCAATCAGTTCAAGGCCTTAAGAGCAAAGACTGAGGTTTCCTGAAAAAGGAATTCTCACAACTGCAACATAGATGCCTTACCTGAGTTCGTAGCCTGCTGCCCTACAGAGTTCTCAATACTGCAACATCAACCTGAATTGCCAGGCTGCTAGCCAGCCCTACAGATTTCAAACTTGCCAGCCCTCCCAACTGTATGAGACAATTCCTTAAAACACACACACACACACACACACACACACACCACTTCACATATATAAAATCTCCTATTGGATCTGTTTCTCTGGAGAACCTTAAATAATACATACATCAAACTGTAACAAATACACAGTGAATTCCTATAGAAATGTCCAGTTTTCTTACTATGAAAAATGATGAAAACTCTTAATTAGTGTTTAGCTAGGTATTGCCTCTGTTTTGATCCAGTTTTGTTTCCTCTTGTCTTTGCATTGTCCAAGTCTTGTAGATGATCTTTGCTTTGTCTCATGCTGTTCTTGTTGTACGTCAGCCTGTGCTTGGCTGCTCTAATGCTGCTGTAACAAATTTTCCCAAACTTAGTGGCCTAAAACAACTTAAATTTATTATCTTACAGTTCTGGGGATCAAGTCTCAAATGGGTGTCAGCAGGGCTACATTCCTTCTGGAGGCTCCAACGGAGAATCCATTTCCTTTCCATTTCTAGTTTGGGGAGGCCATCTGCATTCCTTGGCTATGGCATCACTTCAACTCTGCTTCTGTTGTCACATTTCTTATTCTGACTCTGACCCTCCTGCCTCCCTTTTGTAAGAACTTTTGTGATTACACTGGGCCTCAGAGGATAATCAAAAAATATTTGATTTTTTGATTATTTCATGATAATTTTTTTATTATTTCATGACAATCTATTCATATCTTAACCCCTTTTGCATGTAACATTTACAGATTCCAGGGATTAGGACATGGGTATCTTTGAGGACTTATTATTCTGTCCTTTTTTCTAATTTATTCTGTTTTACTTAACCTTTACTTTTGTTCATAAAGTTATTTACAAAGTTCACATTAAGGACTGTTTTGATTAGTTTATTTTCATAGGTTTATTCTTCTTATACTCTGCAGAAATATTTTTCACTTGTTAGACCCCAATTACTTTTCTCTTTTTCTGACTGCATGATTTTGAAGCATTTCTCTCTATATATCTAGGACTTCTGCATTCTCTCTGAGTTCTAGTTTGTCCTTTGTATGGCAAAGGAAGGACAATTTAACAACCCTTTTGGTGAGAAACATAAATTACTCATTAGTATTCTAGCTGAAAATGGGTTTTCTTCCACTAGACAATGGTGTATAGTTAGGTAGTGCACATACTCCACTACTGTTCTCCCCCTATATCCTTGCCTATATTGGTTTTGGTTTGATTTTGGTTTGAAGTTGTAACAACCAAAACTGTTCACAGATATTGCCAAATGTACCCTGGAGGTCAAAATCACCCTCAGTTGAGAATCACTGTCTTAGACCAATCATGACAATCCAGTTCTCCTTTTTCAGTGACTTGTTTATGGAAGAGCATATGATCAAGTTCTGGAAAAAAAAAAAAGGAGAAGTCCATTTAGGGGTTGGGGTAGAAGGGAGAGAGGTTCTTAGGAAAAGTTTCTTTTCTGAAAAAAAGGGAGATAAAAAATGATAAGGCCCTTTTAGCCCATCCCCTTCCTTGCTGCCTGGGATGCTGGTGTGTATAAACTTGAATCTTGGAGCTGTGGCAGCCATCCTGTGATTTTGAGGTATGGCAGAACAGAAAAATGGGAAGAGATTATATCCTCAAGGGCATAGTTAAACTGCAGAAATAACCTTGGAGCTGACTACCTCTAGATACTAGACATGTAAGATAACAGAAAGTATTTATTGTTTAAAACATTGTTAGTTAGAGCTTCTGTTATTTGCAGGCAAAAGCATCCTGATAGGATTAAAACATGACAGAAATAAGGATATGCATTAAACATTCTCTGCCCCTGCAAAATACCCAAATGGTGAAAGTTTAGATGAGTGTGGGATGTTAAAGAAAAAACATCTGGAACTATTTAAATACTTTGTGGAATAAAAATGTTCATAAGTACACCTAAGGAAAATTTAATAAGAATTTCCGTTCAATAAAGCAAGAGCTCAAATGCCAGATAAAATGAGACCAGGAGATGGAAAGGGAAATTGCAGTAGTTGCAAAACCAATTCAAGGACCAAAATAACACTAACTTTCTCTAAGAAATTAATATGAAATAGGAAGAAATAGAATGAACACAACTGAAAAGAGATTTCTAACACAAAAGAAAGCCTGGTTAATCACTTATAAGAGAAGAAAACAAAGGTGAAAGCAATTAGAAGTTAGACATTGCAGAGGACAAACATTATCCAACATAAGACTAGTTATTATCCCTAGAAGAGTGAGCTTAAAAAATGCAGAGTGGATATATGTATACGTATAACTGATTCACTTTGCTGTATAGCAGAAAGTAACACAACATTGTAAAATGATACTCCAATAAAAAATTTTTTAAAAAAGGTCTAAATAGAGGTGACCAAAAAAATGCAGCAAAAAAAAGTATTAAAAGAAACTGAAACTGTAAATTAAAGGGCTGATTTTGATCATTCCAGAATGATCTACCTGAGATGAAACATGTCAAATTAAGTTGAATTTCAAGGATTAAAGAATGTTCTTCAAGCATCAACCCAGAAAAAGAAGGTCATCTATAAGAGGGGGCAATGGGATTATCCTTTGACTCTTCCACAACAGTATTCATGCCAGAAAATAATAGAACAATCTCTAATAAGTTAAAATGTGAGACAAGAATACTACACATGTAAGGAAGCATATTAACATCCCTAAGCAGAAAGGAACTCAGGAATCACATTGCCCAGGAGTCCTAGCACAAAACTACGTAAAAAAAAATCCATATAAGTATACAGAAGGTAAAGTAAGAGGATTGGTGGTAAAGAATGAATACGTTTAAATATGGAGTTAAATAACTGTGATGTAGAGCATGGTCTGAAATGGTGTTCACCGAATATTTCTGATGATTATTTCTGGAGGGTAGTATTTTTATTTCTTTTTACTTTCTTATTAATATGTTGCTGTGCTTCTTGAATGCTTTTCAAAGAGTGTGCTTTATTTGCCTTTTCACCAACACAGTAGTCATTGGTTTAAAAATAAATTTGTGATATAGATTAAGTAAATTATCTCTAGGAATTTTAGGAGGGGGTAAACTTAATCTGGGACAAAACTTGTTGGCTTGATTTTTGTCTTTTAAATATTTAGTATCTTGTTTGTAATAGTCTATCTTGATATGTAATATTTTGTATTCTAAGGGTAGAATTATGCAGCACAAAACAGTCTTTCATTTTCTTGGCTTTAGTTGAATTACTAAAGTCCTTTCCAAACTTCAAAAAAATGGAAGAGGAGGGAAAACTTCCTGACTAATTCTATGAGGCCAGTGTTACCCTAATGCCAAAACCAGACAAAGGCGTCACAAGGAAAATGACAAAACCAAACTACAGACCAACATCCCTGTGAATACAGTCACAAAAATCCTCAGCAAAATAATAGCTGCATATTTATTCATTTGCAGACCACGTCTAGCAACATATAAAAAAGGATTATATACCACAACCAATTGGGACTTATCCCAACAATGCAATGTTGGTTTAACATACAAAAACCAAGCAATGTAATACACCACATTAATAGAATAAAGTTAAAAAATCATATAATCTCAATATTTCTGATAAAAACATTCAACAAACTAAGAATAGAAGGCAACTTCCTCAATCTGATAAAGGGCATCTGTGAAAAAACCACAGCTAACATCATACTTAATGGTGAAAGTTTTAAAGCTTCCCCCTAAGATCAGGAACAAGACAAGGATGTTTGCTCTTGACGCTTCTATTCAACATTGTGCTGGAGAGTCTAGTCAGTGCAATTAGGCAAAAAGAAAAAAAAAAGAAAAGAAAAGAAAAGAAAAGAAGAAAAGCCCCATTCAGACTGGAAAAGAAGTAAAACTACTTCTACTTGTAGATGACATAATCTTGTACATAGGAAACCCCAAGACTCCATTAAGACCATTAAAACTGAGAAGTAAATTTACTCACTGAAGTTGCAAAATAGAAGCTCAATATACAAATATCAGTTGTACCTAGGTACAGCAGCAAACAACAGTAAGAAAATAAGATTGAGAAAACAATTCCATTTTCAATAGCATCAAACAAATATTTAGATATAATTTTTTTAATTATTAAAAATTTTGAAAAAAATTAAAGAAGACCTAAATAAATGTGAAGACATGGTCACAGTTTGGAAAAATTAATATTGTTAAGATGGCAATATACCCCAAGTTGATCTACAGATCCAGTGCAATCACTATCAAAATACCAACAGCTTTTCTTTTGATCCTAAAATTCACATGGAATAGCAAGGGATTAGGAATAGTGAAAGTAATCTTGAAAAAGATCAAAGTTGGAGGATACACAGTTCTTGATTTCAAAACTTATTACGAAACTACAATCATCAAGGCATTGTGGTACTGGAATAAAGATAGAAATATAGATTAATGGAATCAAGTTGACAGTCCAGAAATAAACCCTTATATTTACAGTCATTTGATTTCAACAAGGATACCAAAACAACTCAATGGGGAAAAGAATAATCTTTTCAACAAATGACACAGGGACAGCAAGATATCCATATGTAAAAGAGTGAATTTGTACCCCCTACCTCACACCATATAAAAAAAATTAACTCAAAATGAATCAAAGAACTAAATATAAAATTTTAAACTATAAAACCCTTAGAAGAAAGCATGAGTATAAGGTTTTGTAACCTTGGATTAACCAATGATTTCTTAAATATGCCACCAAATATGGGAAGGCAAATTGATACAGCCACTATGGAGAACAGTGTGGAGGTTCCTTAAAAAACTAAAAATAGATCTACCATATGACCCAGCAACCCCACAACTGGGCATATACCCTGAGAAAACCATAATTAAAAAAGAGTCATGGGGCTTCCCTGGTGGCGCAGTTGTTGAGAGTCCGCCTGCCAATGCAGGGGACATGGGTTCGTGCCCTGGTCTGGGAAGATCCCACATGCCGTGGAGCGCCTAGGCCCGTGAGCCATGGCCAATGGGCCTCCGCGTCCGGAGCCTGTGCCCCGCAACAGGAGAGGCCACAGTGGTGAGAGGCCCGCGTACTGCAAAAAAAAAAAAAAGAAAAAGGAAAAAGAAAAAGAGTCATGTACCACAATGTTCATTGCAGCTCTATTTACAATAGCCAGGACATGGAAGCAACCTAAGGGTCCATCGACAGATGAATGGATAAAGATGTGGCACATATATACAATGGAATATTACTCAGCCATAAAAAGAAGCGAAATTGAGTTATTTGTAGTGAGGTGGATGGACCTAGAGTCTGTCATACAGAGTAAAGTAAGTCAGAAAGAGAAAAACAAATACCGTATGCTAACACATATATATGGAATCTAAGGGGAAAAAAAAGGTCATGAAGAACCTAGGGGTAAGACGGGAATAAAGACAGAGACCTACTAGAGAATGGACTTGAGGATATGGGGAGGGGGAAGGGTAAGCTGTGACAGAGTGAGAGAGTGGCATGGACATATATACACTACCAAACGTAAAATAGATAGCTGGTAGGGGGTGGCCACATAGCACAGGGAGATGAGCTCAGTGCTTTGTGAACACCTAGAGGGGTGGGACAGGGAGGGTGGGAGGGAGGGAGACGCAAGAGGGAAGAGATATGGGAACATATGTATATGTATAACTGATTCACTTTGTTATAAAGCAGAAACTAACACACCATTGTAAAGCAATTATACTCCAATAAAGATGTTAAAAAAAAAAAAGATGTGGCACATATATACAATGGAATATTACTCAGCCATAAAAAGAAACGAAATTGAGTTATTTGCAGTGAGGTGGATGGACCTAGAGACTGTCAGTGAAGTAAGTCAGAAAGAGGAAAACAGATACCATATGCTAACACACATATATGGAATCTAAAAAAAAAAAAAGGTTCTAAAGAACCTAGGGGCAGGACAGGAATAAAGACACAGAGGTAGGGAATGGACTTGAGGACACAGGGAGAGAGAAGGGTAAGCTGGGACGAAGTGAGAGAGTGGCATGGACATATATACACTACCAAAGGTAAAATAGATGTCTAGTGGGAAGCAGCCACATAGCACAGGGAGATCAACTCAGTGCTTGTGTCCACCTAGAGGGGTGGGATAGGGAGGGTGGGAGGGAGACGCAAGAGGGAGGAGATAGGGGGATATATGTTTATGTGTAGCTGATTCACTTTGTTATACAGCAGAAGCTGGCACACCATTGTAAAGCAATTATACTCCAAAAAAGATGTTAAAAAAAATGCCACCAAATAAAAATTAGATTGGACTTCATCAAAATTAAAAATGTTTGTGCTTCAATGTCAAGAAAGTGAAATAACTAACCACAGAATGGGAGAAAATATTTACAAATTATATATCAGATAAGAAACTATTATCCAGAATACATAAAGGGCACTTTCAACTAAATGGTAAAAAGACAATCCAACTAAAATATGGGCAAAGGATTTGAATAGACATTTCTACAGGGAAGTTACATAAATAGCCAATAGCACATGAAAAGATGTTCAGCATCATCAGCCATTAGGGAAATGCAAATGGAAACCACGATGAGATACCATTTCACACCCCCCTAGAATGGTTAAAATAAAAATGAGGGCCAAGTGTTGTTGAGGATCTGGAATAGAACCTTATAGCTTGCAGATGGTGTTTGTCAGTTACTCAAAATGTTATACATAGAATTAACACATGACCCAGTAATTACACTCCTAGGTGTATACCCAATAGAAAACACACATGGACACAAAAAATTGTACATGATGTTCATAACTGCATTATTTACAATAGCTATAAAGTAGAAACAACCCAAATATCTATCATTATGAGTGGATAAATAAATTGTGATGTAACCATACAATGGCATGTTGTTTAGCCATAAAAAGAAATAAAGTACTAATACATGTTACAACATGGATGAGCCTTGAAACATTATGCTAAATGAAAGAAACCAGACACACAATGCCACATATTATATGATTCTATTTATATGAAATGTCCAGAATAGACAAATTCATAGAGACAGAAAATAGACTAGTAGGGATTTCCCTGGTGGCGCAGTGGTTAAGAATCCACCTGCCAATGCAGGGAACACGGGTTCAATCCCTGGTCTGGGAAGATCCTACATGCTGTGGAGCAACTAAGCCCATGCACCACAGCTACTGAGCCTGCACTCTAGAGCCCATGAGACAAAACTACTGAGCCTGCGTGCCACAACTACTGAAGCCCACGCACCTAGAGCCTGTGCTCTGCAACAAAGAGAAGCCACCGCAATGAGAATCCTGCGCACTGCAACAAAGAATAGCCTCCGCTCTCGGCAACTAGAGAAAGACCACGCGCAGCAACGAAGACCCAACGCTGCCAAAAATAAATAAATAAATAAATAAATACATTTATTAAAAGAAAAGAAAATAGGCTAGTAGTTGTCAGGGGTTGAAGGGAGGTGAACATGGGGCGTAACTGATGAAAATGTTCTGGTATTATATAGTGATAGTTGCACAAGTTTGTGAATATACAGCAACCACTGAGTCGTATTCCTTAAAAGGGTGAATTTTATGGCATGTGAATTATAGCTTAATTCAAAAATAAGAATGAGGGAGTGTAAGGGCCCATGTATTGCCCATTTGGGCTGATCTCTGAGCCAAACCATGCTAAACATTAACTGAGAAGGGAAATACTATTATGTTATGACCCCTTTCCCTTCCCACATGGAAAATGTCCCAAGAAAAAGCTGACAAGTCAAGAGGATCCAGCAGAGCCAAACAGTCTCTGAAGAAGCAAGTTGGGATCTTTTTTTGAGAGGTTTTTAATAATTTCTGTAGGAGACCAAAAAAAAGCAGAAGAGCACCCTTTTCCTCACAATCTGCCTCAGCTGTCTCTGTTGCAAGGGACTGAGAATCATTCAAGTAACAGTTATGGGATAGCCGGGGCAATGGTACTCACAGGAATCAAAAGACAGGAATCAGAATCATGTGGGAAGGCCTATGGCAACACAGGATAGGACAAAAAGCCATGTTGCTGGGCAGTGGACAGTTCTTGGTTTGGCTTCCCTATATTCATCTTTTCCTGTTCTTAGCCCCCCAATTTCCTTTTCCCCTATTGCCTCTTCCACTTTGATTAATTTGGAGCTATTGTTTGAGATTTGGCTTGTAACCCAAGCTAGGAGGGCAGGCCCATGACTCAAGCTAGGGCATTGTATATTCCCTCCCTGGAATTTGAATCTCTAGCACAGGGACAAAGAGACTGAAGCTATCAATGATCAATTTTCCCTTCTGTCTGTATAGCAACATCTTGACCAGACCATTCCTGCCACTGAGACAGCTATTGTCTCTAGGGCTGTCTTGCTTCCCACCAGTCCTCAAGTCTGACTCTCCCACCTCCTGTCAATTTGATTATACCCCTAATGCCCCTTTTTTAAAAAAAAAAAAAAATTTATGTATCTATTTATTTGGCTGCGCTGGGTCTTAGTTGCAGCACGCGGGATCTTTTAGTTGCGGCATGCATGCGGGATTTAGTTCCACGACCAGGGATCGAACTCAGGCCCCTGCATTAGGAGAGCAGAGTCTTAACCACTGGGCCACCAGGGAAGTCCCCCCCAATGCCTTTTGAATAAATTCCCTTCTGCTTAAGTTAGTCAGAGCCATTTTCTGCAGCTTGCCACAGAGAGCTTTACTCATGAATGGCTGGAACCATGGTAGAGCTGGGTCCCGTGGGACTGGGTGGTCATGCAGAATCCAAAACAGCTCTTGGGTCCTCAGCAGTAAAAACTGAAGTACTATCTCTCTAGTGCACCATGATCAACTATTCTTTGTCTGCTATTCTCTGCATCTGTTTCTTTCCCTGCTACGAATTCATCCTCACCCTTTATCTTCTCTCCAGCTCACAGTTCCTGTATGCTCAAACTTTCAATAAGTCTCTTCAACACATTCATGACCCCTGCAGGGAAGGGAAAACCATTCCTCTACCCTCTTAGGTTCTGTGGCCAGGCCTGAGAATTAAACTGACATAAGAGAGATTAACAGGAGAAATATATACAAATTTTATTGAATATTGTTATGTGCACTTGGAGCCTTTATAGGAAAACTGAAGACCCGAAGAAGCAATTAGGACCAAGAGCTTATATACCTTTTTTTCTTTTTTTAATCAAAAAGACAATAAATCTGTGGAGAAATGACAAGACAAAGGAAAAGAGTTTACCACTCCTTCTAGGAGTGGTAAATTGTGAGGAAGTGACTAGGAAATATTAGGGGAAAGTAATGAAAGATAAGGGTCGTTTTAGTAGGTTGGTTTGTACAGATCAGTTTTGGCATTGATTCCCAGTCTCTGGTGATAAGAATGTTCTTCTCTTCTTGATATGTGGAGGACACTTTTCTTATGGGAAATATTATGATCTGCTTTTAGGTAGAAGGAGAAGTTCAGAGAGCCCTTCCTGCATCTGCTGTTTCTCAAATGCCTTCCACTCAAAATAATCAATGTGTCAAAGCTGCGTATTTCGATTCGCATTTGGCATGTTCTGCTCCCCTCAGGGATCAGGCTTCTGAGCCTCTGCTTTCATCCTTAATTTACTGAAACTTTCAGGATTCCGCAATTAAACTTCTGTGACTGAGACTCTGCCACAGCTCTTTCCCCAATAATCAGAGTGCCACACAGGGCCAGGACTAGGGTGAAGCAAGCAAGGCCCCCAGAGAACAGAATTTCAGAAGGCATGCACTGTGTGATGCCAACCACGAACTTGTACAACCCCAAGAGGGAATGCCTCCTGACATTTTGCCCCCTGGCGGTCTTGCTGGCCTCACCCTAGTGCTGGCCCTGGACTGCCTCAGCATAGTGTTTGGAGGGCCAGCCTAATGCTTGCTAGAGTGCCCTTGAGTCAATTTACCCTCCCTAAAGTACATTCCTCAAATCCCCAAGGTTCTGGGAGGGGGCCTTTGCTTTTATCTTTCCCACAGAGTCCTCATATTATGCTCCAGAATTCACCTTGTCCCAGGGTGATTGAAGGTGGAAGCACACATTCTCTTCATCCCCCCATTCTCAGAGCTATCCTCCCTTACCTTAGGTTCTCATCATAAGATTCCTCTGAAAATAATGAGCCGTCCATTTTCCAAAATGTGAACAACTCAGTCTTTTATAATATCACATGTAGGCTTACAACCAAGCAGTCAAGCTCGTTTTGGATATTTGTGGCTTGTCTTCAGTTCTAATTTCCTACTTCTAGTTACTTGGACAAAATCACATCCCTTCCTTCAAAACAGTGATTTTTAGGTGTAGGCTATTCTATTTCCAGATTAAGAAAAAATGTTTTTAATATCATTTTCAGGGATGTGGTTCTGCTAAGAAAAACAAAAACAATTTACCCCTTTAAATAAGACACTCAATTTTTCAACATAAACCATCTATATTTGTATATTTTTACGGAATTCCCCAAGGAAAGTTGAGAGATACTTGACTCATATTCATGTAACTAAAAAGTCATGCAAAAATAATACTTTCCAGGGTACGGGGAGGGTCTGCTCCTAAAAGTAATCTGTTTTTCCATCCTGCATGGCAGAAGGTGCTTGCAGCATATAAAATGAAAATGTTCTTGCATCTACACTTTTTGTAAGGTTCAGTCTTTAGTAAGCAAACTCCTTCCTCAGTTAAGGCAAAGAATTTCATGTCATTCCACCATACAGGATGTGGGCCAGCCTATGTATTGGTGGTTCTTCAGTCAGGTGCCTACCTGGCCTCAATCAGCTGTGGCCATGTGGTACGGGGTGAGGTAGTCACATAATATAAAACAAGGTTACTTGGTCAGCATGGGCCATAAATTGTCTGGGGTAGAAGCAAGGTATTTACATCATTAACACAGGCCAAAAGTGATTCTTATTTGAGAATCCCTAAGAAATGCATCTTTGAAAACAAAAGGTATGTATCTAGTGATAAATTCCCCATAAAGGAGAAGGAGCAGGGAATATCTGTGATTGGGATTTGATCTCCTCTACTCCCAGCCCAACTTGGTGTACATGGGGCTGATCCATATAATAGGCAAAGTTTCAGAGAACAGGTTGAGAGAATGGAACATTTTGTTTACGACAAAGACTTCCAAAGGACCGAGGGTATTGGGGAAGTTGCAGAGGAATATGATACTGCGTCAGATCACAAGCTAGAGGATGCTCAGAGCCATATAATTTAGTACGTCCCATCTTTCAAAAAATGCTTCTTGACCACACTTCCCCTTGCAAAAGCTTCTTTATTTCTCAATGCCACCTACTGCAAAACTCCTCAAAAGAGTTGTCTATTATCTCTATTTTACTTCCTATCCTCATATTCCCTCTTATATTCACTCCATTCAGGCTTTATAACGTTGGCAAAGTAAGCAATCTTCATGTTTCCAGGTCCAATGATCATTTTTCAGTTTCATCTTGTTAACCGCCAGCAGTATTTGAAACAGTTGATCATTTCCTCTTTCTTGAAATATTTCTTCACTTGGCTTTAAGGGCATCATATCTCTTTGATTTTCCTTCTACCTCATAGACCATTCGTTCAGAGCCTCCATTGTTGATTTCTCCTCCTCAGCATTTATTGGAGTCTACCAAGGCTTAATGCCCAGCTCTCTTCTTTATCCACCTTCCCTCCCTAGATTCTCTCATCCAGTATCATTACTTTAAGTGGCATCTATATGCTGATGACTCCCCCAAATTCTTATCTCTAGTCCTGACCTTTACCCCACTCCCAAGTCAATAACTTTTACAACCACTTCTTGGTGTCTCCACTTGGAGAGTGTAAAAGTTTACATGTCCAACACTGTCGTCCTTCCCCCAAACCTGCCCTTCGTATAGTTTTTCTTATTTTAATTAGTAGCAACTCCATTCTATCCATTGCTCAGATGAAAAATGATCCTGGATTCCTCTAACACATCACATCCAGTCACTCTGGAAATCCTACTTCTTCTACCTTTAAAATATAACTTGAATCTAGCCATTTATCACCACCACTTACTCTACCCTGTTTCAAGCCACCATAGCTCTCATCTGGATTAATAGCCTCCTCACTTATCTTCCTGTGTTTCCATCCCCACCTTCCCACATAGTCTATTGTTAAGACAGCAGCCATAATGATCCTTTTAATACATAATTCAGATCATGTTACTCTTGCACAACCCTTCCACCCCACCCCAACCCCTGCATTTCCAATCAGTGAGAGGATACATATTTAGTACTTGGCATTGGGTATATTTGGATAGTCCTTTGGCTAAATATTTTTATTGAAGCATAATTGATTTAAAATATCATATTAGTTTCAGGTGTATCACATAGTGACTCAATATTTTTATAGATTAAATCGATTTTATAAATCTAAAGTTATAAAATATTGCTTATATTCTTGTGCTGTACAATTATATCTTTGCAGTGTACTTATTTTATACATAGTAGTTTGTACCTCTTAATCCCCTACCCCTATCTTGCTCCTCTCCACTGGTAACCACAGTTTGTTTTCTATATCTGTGAGTCTGTTTCTGTTTTGTTATGTTCATTTGTTTCTTTTATTTTTTAGATACCACATATGTGGTAACATACAGTATTTGTCTTTCTCCATCTGACTTATTTCACTAAGCAATAATACCCTCCATGTCCATTCATTTGTTGCAAATGGCAAAATTTCATTCTTTTTATATGGCTAATTAATATTGTATTGCATATATACCACATCTTCTTTATCCATTCATCTGTTGATGGACACTTAAGTTGCTTCCATATCTTGGCTACTGTAAATAATGCTGCTGTGAACATCAAGGTGCATGAATCTTTTCAAATTAGTGTTTTTGTTATTTTCTGGATATATACCCAGGAGTGGAATTGCTGGATCATATGGTAACTCTATTTGTGTGTTTTGAGGAACTTCCACACTTTATCATAGTGCACACCAATTTACCTTCCCACCAACAGTGTACTAGGGTACACGTTTCCCCACATTTGTTATTTGTAGACTTTTTGATGATAGCCATTCTGACAGGTGTGAGGTCATATCTCATTCCTTTGGCTAAAATTTAAAGTAAGAAATCTGTATTAGTTTCCTATTTCTGCATTAAAAATTACCACAAACTTGGTGGATTAAAACAACACAAATTTATTCTCTTACAGTTCTGGAGGTCAGAAGACTAAAATCAAGATATCAGCAGGGCTGTATTCATTCTGGAGGCTTCAGGAAAGAATGTATCTTTGCCTTTTTTAGCCTCTAGAGGCTGCCTGCATTCCTTTCTTCATGTCCCATTTCTTGCCTCATGGCTCATTACTTGCAACACTCCAACTTCTTGCTTCCACTTTCAGATCTCCTAGTACTACTTACTCTGATTGCCTGCCTCCTCCTTTTAAGGACCCTTGTGATTACTTCAGACCCACCCTGATAATACAGGATAATTTCCCCATTTAAAAATCCTTAATCACATCTGCAAAGTTCTTTTTGCTATATATGATAATACTCAGTGGTTCTTGGGGGACCACTATTCAGCCTACCACAATCTCTTTCTCACATTGTTCACAAAAATAAATTCTGATGAATTTCAGGCCCATGTATTTTTTATTTTTATTTTCAAAAATTATTTATTTATTTATTTGGTTGCACCAGGTCTTAGTTTGGTGCTAAGGATCTTCATTGCCACATGCGGGATCTTTGTTGTGGCATGCGGGCTTTAGTTGCGGCATGCGGGATCTTTAGTTGCAGTATGAAAACTCTTAGTTGTGGTATGTGGGATCTAGTTCCCTGACCAGGGCTCGAACCCGGGTCCCCTGCATTGGGAGTGCAGAGTCTTAGCCACTGGACCACCAGGGAAGTCCCTCAGATCCATGTGTTTTTTAAAAAACATATCTTTGAAAGAATAAAAGAAAATTTAAGGGAATAGATTTATTATCCTAGATGTAGAAAGTCCTTAAATGAGTTTCAGAAAGAGTGACATCAGTGAACATTTTAATTTTTTTATTATTTTTAATTTTAAACATTTTGGCCACCTGCACAGCTTGTGGGATCTCACTCCTCTGACCAGGGATTGAACTTGGGCCACAGCAGTGAAAGCACCAAATCCTAACCACTAGACCACCAGGGAACTCCCACATCAGTGAAAATTTTAAAGTAGAGAGGGAAATCCAAAGTTCTTCCCCTCCATAAAAGCAGTAAATAAACTGGAAAAAGAAAACTGTCAAAACCAACTTTATCAGAACCTCTAGAAAGTAATAAAAAGTTTGCAACCAGGCAAATGCTTAATCAAGAAAAAAAAAAAACACAGGTGAATCTTGGTAAGACAGCTTTGTGGAATTTTGATTTTCACTCCTTATCCTCCATCCCTCACTCCCTGATACATTCAGCAGCAGCTTTCAAGACATCTTGCATTATAGGTTAAGTTCCAAGTGCCAGAGAGAGCAGAACAGACCTTATTCTCAAAGAATTGTGGTAGTTTTTTTTTTTACTTGTCTGGTGGTTCCCTGAAAGACCAGATCAAAGGACTTGACTTTATTTCACCTAACTTGGATCTCTCCCTATGCTAAGGCATACCTGGAGGTATTTGTCAAAAACATTTAAAGGCAAATGTATTATCTGCTGCTACATGGGGCAAAAAATAACAGTTGGAACAAGTAATAGAAAAGCTTGGGAGGGGAAATCCTGGGAAATGTGATGCTTTGGGGAATAAGGCTTTTGAAAAGTTCCCAAGACTCTAGAAGGGCATTGCATGCCCAGGGCTGGTGTGTGTTCAGAAAAGACCAGAGAAGACCCTGGGCTCTCAACCTCTAGCTGGCCTTAAGTCTCTGCTCAAGCAGGAAGTGAAGTCTAAGGCAGAGTTGCTAACATCTGGATAAGTGTTGAATGTGTGTCACAACATGGACATGGAGACCCGTAACAAACTGGGAGGTTTTCTGTTGTTGTTTTCCAGACATTAAAGGAAATCTGTCAAATCATTAGCTGATCACTGAGATAACTGAACAGAGACTTCAGTGGCCCACATGACCAAAACAAAAGTGTTTACAAAATTAATTCAGAAAACTCAATAAAGAAACAAACAACAACTACAACAAGCAGGAAGAGCAAACCTTGGGGAGGAAAGAATATAATATGTAGATGCTGCATTATAATATTCAAAAGGTACTTGTACAAAGAAGTAAAGGAAACCAGGAGAACAAAGTCTCATCAAATAGAGAATATCAATAAATAAATAGAGATTATTTAAAAATGAACCAAATAGAAATTCTGGAGCTGAAAAATGTATAACTGAAATTAAAAATTCACTTGAGGGTTCAACAGCAGATTTAAACATGCAAAAGAAAGAGTCAGTGAAAATAAATATAGGTCAATTGAGATTATCTGATCTGAGGAGAACAAAGAAAAATGAATGAAAAAAAATGAAGAATCTCAGAAATTTGTGAGACACCACCAAGCATACCAACGTACACGTAATTGGAGTCCCAGAAGGAGAGAAGAGAGAGGGACAGAAAGAATGTTTGAAGAAATAATGGCTGAAAACCTCCTAGATTTGATAAAAGATGTGAATGGTCATATTCAACAAACTCAGTGAACTTCAAGTAGGACAAAATCAAGGAGATACACACCAAGATACATTATAATCAAACTGTCAAAAATCAAAGACAAAGAGAATCATGAAATCAGCAAGAGAGCAGTGACTTGTCAAGTACTAGGGATCATCAATAAGATTAACAGCTGATTTCTCATCAGAAACCACAGAGGCCAGAGGGTATGAGACAACATATTCAAAATGCTAAAAGAAAAAAAAACCCTGTCAACCAAGAATTATATATCCAGCAAAATGATCTTGCAGGAATGAAAGAGGTATACTTACTGCATCATTTTTCACAATAGCCAATATGTGGAAGCAACCTAAATGCCCATCAGTGGATTAAAGGATAAAAGAAAATATTGAACATACATATAATAGAATATTATTCAGTCTCAAAAAAGGAAATCCTGTCATATACTACAGCAAGGATGAACTTTGAAGACAGTATGCTAAGTAAAATAATCCAATCACAAAAAGACAAACACTCATGATTCCATTTATATGAAATATCTAAAGTAATCAAACTCATAGAAATGAAAGAATAGTAGTATCCAGGGGCTGGGGTGAGGAGGAAATGGGAGTTGTTGTTCAATGAATATAGAGTTTCAGTTATGCAAGATGAAGAAGTTCTAGAGAACTGTTGTACAACTATGTGCATATAGTTAACAATACTGTAACATATACTTAAAAGTTGTTAAGATGGTAAATTTATGTCATGTGTTTTTTTGTTTTTTTTTTACCACACACAAGAAAAGCCTAACAAAAAAGGAAGAAACCAAGACTTTCACAGATAAATAAAAACTGAGAAATTGTTTCTGGTAAACATTCCCCTATAAGAAATGAAAAAAGGAGCCCTTTAATCTGAAATAAAAGGACACTAGATGTAAATTCAAATCCACATGAAGAAATATCCACTAATAAAGGTAACCACATAGCTAAATATAAAAGTTAGTCTTTTTTAAAAATTTTTATTTATTTATTTATTTATTTTTGGCTTGTTGGGTCTTCGTTTCTGTGCATGGGCTTCCTCTAGTTGCGGCGAGCGGGGGCCACTCTTCATCGCGGTGCATGGGCCTCTCAGTGTCGCAGACTCTCTTGTTGCGGAGCACAAGCTCCAGACGCACAGGCTCAGCTCAGCAGTTGTGGCACATGGGCCTAGTTGCTCTGCAGCATGTGGGATCTTCCCAGACCAGGGCTCGAGCCCGTGTCCCCTGCATTGGCAGGCAGATTCCCAACCACTGCACCACCAGGGAAGCCCAAAAGTTAGTCTTAATGTATTTTTGGTTATAACTTCTCTTTTTAGTCTATTCAATTTTTTAAAATCTACATAAAACAATAATTATAAATCTATGTTGGGCACATATTGTGTAAAAATGTAATTTGAGGCAATAACAGCATAGGGAATGGAGGAGCTATATAGGAACAATGTTTTTATATATTATTGAAACTAAGTTGGTATTAACTTAAATTATCTTGTTGTAAATTAAGATGTTAATTGTAATCCCATGGGAAACCATTAAGAAAATAACTAGAAAATATATAGTAAAGGAATTGAAAAGAAAAAAATGGTATACTAGAAAACTATTATTTAATTAATTACTATCCACTTAACACAAAAGAAGGCAGTAATAGGGTAACTACAGAACAAAAAAGATATGAGACATATGTAAAACAAATAGACAAATCACAAAAGTAAATCCTTTTCTATCACTTATTACATTAAATATAAATGGGTTAAACTCTCATATTTAAAGCAGAGATTGGCAGAATGGATAAAAATTTGATCAAACTATATACTGTCTACAAGAGACTCACTTTAGATCCAGGACACAAATAGACTGAGAATGAAAGAATGGAAAAATATATTTTAGTAACCAAAAGAGAGCAAACAGTAAGGAAAAGAGAATTGGAGTGGCTATTCTAATATCAGACAAAATAGACTTTAAGACAAAAATTGTTACACAAGATAAAGAGGGACATTACATAATAATAAAAGAGTCAATTCATCAAGAAGATACAACAATTGCAAACATATATGCAACTAACAACAGAGACCTAAAATATATTAAGCAAAAACTGACAGAGTTGAAGGGAGAAATAGACATTTCAACAACAGTAATTGGAGACTTCAACACCTCACTTTCAATAATCAAAAGAACAACTAGAAATAAGATAAACAAAGAAATATAAAACTTGAATGACTATAAGTCAACTAGACCTAACAGACATGTGTAGAATACTTCAGCCAAAAACAGCATGACTCACATTATTCCCAACTGTACATGGAACATTCTTCAGCACAGAACATGTTGGGTCATGACATAAATCTCAATAAAGTTTAAAATATTAAATGTTATAAAGTATCTTCTCTGACAACAATGTAATGAAATTAGAAATCAATAAAAGAAGAAAATCTGGAGATTCACAAATATGTGGAAATTAAACTACAGTCTTAAACAAGCAGTGGGTCAAAGAAGAAATCCAAAAGGAAATTAGAAAATACTTTGAGATGAATGAAAACAAAAACACAACATACCAAAACTTATGCAGCAAAAGCAGTGCTCAGGGGGAAATTTATAGATGTAATCATCTACATTTTTAAAAAAGAAGAAAGATCTCAAACCCACAACCCAGCATTCCACCTTAAGGAACTAGAAAAAGAAGAGCAAATTAACCACAAAGCAACTAGAAGAAAGGAAATAATAAAGATTAGAGCAGAGATAAACAAAATAGAGAATAGAAAAACAATAGAAAGAATCAGTGTAAGGTTGGTCCTTTGAAGAGATCAACAAAATTAAACCTTTAGCTAGACTGACCCAGCAAAACAGAGAGAGGAATCAAATTAATAAAATCAAGAATGAAAATGGAGACATTACTTTCAATCTTGCATAAATAGAAAGTTTATAAGACAATGCTTTGAAAAATGTACACCAACAAATTGGATAAACTGGATAAAATAGACACATTCCTTGAAACACACAAAAACTAAAACTGACTAAAGAATAAATAAAAAATTTGAATAAACCTGTAACAAGTAAAAAGATTGATTCAGTTACCTGAAAACTTCCAACTAATAAAAGCCCAGGATCAGATGGCTTCACTAGTGAATTTTATCAAACATTTAAAGAAGAATTAACACCAGTCCTCAAGCTCTTCCAAAAAAAATGGAAGAGGAGATAACACTACCTAACTCATTGTGTGAGGCCAGTATTACTTTGATACCAAAGCCAGACAAAGAAATCACAGTAGAAGAAAATACAGACCAAAATCCTTTATGAATAAAGATGTAGGGGCTTCCCTGGTGGCACAGTGGTTGAGAGTCTGCCTGCTGATGCAGGGGACACGGGTTTGAGCCCTGGTCTGGGAGGATCCCACATGCTGCAGAGCAACTGGGCCCGTGAGCCACAACTACTGAGCCTGCATGTCTGGAGCCATGCTCCGTAACGAGAGGCCGCGATAGTGAGAGGCCCATGCACCGCGATGAAGAGTGGCCCCCGCTCACTCTAAAAGAAAAAAAAACCCTGTCAACCAAGAATTATATATCCAGCAAAATGATCTTGCAGGAATGAAAGAGGTATACTTACTGCATCATTTTTCACAATAGCCAATATGTGGAAGCAACCTAAATGCCCATCAGTGGATTAAAGGATAAAAGAAAATATTGAACATACATATAATAGAATATTATTCAGTCTCAAAAAAGGAAATCCTGTCATATACTACAGCAAGGATGAACTTTGAAGACAGTATGCTAAGTAAAATAATCCAATCACAAAAAGACAAACACTCATGATTCCATTTATATGAAATATCTAAAGTAATCAAACTCATAGAAATGAAAGAATAGTAGTATCCAGGGGCTGGGGTGAGGAGGAAATGGGAGTTGTTGTTCAATGAATATAGAGTTTCAGTTATGCAAGATGAAGAAGTTCTAGAGAACTGTTGTACAACTATGTGCATATAGTTAACAATACTGTAACATATACTTAAAAGTTGTTAAGATGGTAAATTTATGTCATGTGTTTTTTTGTTTTTTTTTTACCACACACAAGAAAAGCCTAACAAAAAAGGAAGAAACCAAGACTTTCACAGATAAATAAAAACTGAGAAATTGTTTCTGGTAAACATTCCCCTATAAGAAATGAAAAAAGGAGCCCTTTAATCTGAAATAAAAGGACACTAGATGTAAATTCAAATCCACATGAAGAAATATCCACTAATAAAGGTAACCACATAGCTAAATATAAAAGTTAGTCTTTTTTAAAAATTTTTATTTATTTATTTATTTATTTTTGGCTTGTTGGGTCTTCGTTTCTGTGCATGGGCTTCCTCTAGTTGCGGCGAGCGGGGGCCACTCTTCATCGCGGTGCATGGGCCTCTCAGTGTCGCAGACTCTCTTGTTGCGGAGCACAAGCTCCAGACGCACAGGCTCAGCTCAGCAGTTGTGGCACATGGGCCTAGTTGCTCTGCAGCATGTGGGATCTTCCCAGACCAGGGCTCGAGCCCGTGTCCCCTGCATTGGCAGGCAGATTCCCAACCACTGCACCACCAGGGAAGCCCAAAAGTTAGTCTTAATGTATTTTTGGTTATAACTTCTCTTTTTAGTCTATTCAATTTTTTAAAATCTACATAAAACAATAATTATAAATCTATGTTGGGCACATATTGTGTAAAAATGTAATTTGAGGCAATAACAGCATAGGGAATGGAGGAGCTATATAGGAACAATGTTTTTATATATTATTGAAACTAAGTTGGTATTAACTTAAATTATCTTGTTGTAAATTAAGATGTTAATTGTAATCCCATGGGAAACCATTAAGAAAATAACTAGAAAATATATAGTAAAGGAATTGAAAAGAAAAAAATGGTATACTAGAAAACTATTATTTAATTAATTACTATCCACTTAACACAAAAGAAGGCAGTAATAGGGTAACTACAGAACAAAAAAGATATGAGACATATGTAAAACAAATAGACAAATCACAAAAGTAAATCCTTTTCTATCACTTATTACATTAAATATAAATGGGTTAAACTCTCATATTTAAAGCAGAGATTGGCAGAATGGATAAAAATTTGATCAAACTATATACTGTCTACAAGAGACTCACTTTAGATCCAGGACACAAATAGACTGAGAATGAAAGAATGGAAAAATATATTTTAGTAACCAAAAGAGAGCAAACAGTAAGGAAAAGAGAATTGGAGTGGCTATTCTAATATCAGACAAAATAGACTTTAAGACAAAAATTGTTACACAAGATAAAGAGGGACATTACATAATAATAAAAGAGTCAATTCATCAAGAAGATACAACAATTGCAAACATATATGCAACTAACAACAGAGACCTAAAATATATTAAGCAAAAACTGACAGAGTTGAAGGGAGAAATAGACATTTCAACAACAGTAATTGGAGACTTCAACACCTCACTTTCAATAATCAAAAGAACAACTAGAAATAAGATAAACAAAGAAATATAAAACTTGAATGACTATAAGTCAACTAGACCTAACAGACATGTGTAGAATACTTCAGCCAAAAACAGCATGACTCACATTATTCCCAACTGTACATGGAACATTCTTCAGCACAGAACATGTTGGGTCATGACATAAATCTCAATAAAGTTTAAAATATTAAATGTTATAAAGTATCTTCTCTGACAACAATGTAATGAAATTAGAAATCAATAAAAGAAGAAAATCTGGAGATTCACAAATATGTGGAAATTAAACTACAGTCTTAAACAAGCAGTGGGTCAAAGAAGAAATCCAAAAGGAAATTAGAAAATACTTTGAGATGAATGAAAACAAAAACACAACATACCAAAACTTATGCAGCAAAAGCAGTGCTCAGGGGGAAATTTATAGATGTAATCATCTACATTTTTAAAAAAGAAGAAAGATCTCAAACCCACAACCCAGCATTCCACCTTAAGGAACTAGAAAAAGAAGAGCAAATTAACCACAAAGCAACTAGAAGAAAGGAAATAATAAAGATTAGAGCAGAGATAAACAAAATAGAGAATAGAAAAACAATAGAAAGAATCAGTGTAAGGTTGGTCCTTTGAAGAGATCAACAAAATTAAACCTTTAGCTAGACTGACCCAGCAAAACAGAGAGAGGAATCAAATTAATAAAATCAAGAATGAAAATGGAGACATTACTTTCAATCTTGCATAAATAGAAAGTTTATAAGACAATGCTTTGAAAAATGTACACCAACAAATTGGATAAACTGGATAAAATAGACACATTCCTTGAAACACACAAAAACTAAAACTGACTAAAGAATAAATAAAAAATTTGAATAAACCTGTAACAAGTAAAAAGATTGATTCAGTTACCTGAAAACTTCCAACTAATAAAAGCCCAGGATCAGATGGCTTCACTAGTGAATTTTATCAAACATTTAAAGAAGAATTAACACCAGTCCTCAAGCTCTTCCAAAAAAAATGGAAGAGGAGATAACACTACCTAACTCATTGTGTGAGGCCAGTATTACTTTGATACCAAAGCCAGACAAAGAAATCACAGTAGAAGAAAATACAGACCAAAATCCTTTATGAATAAAGATGTAGGGGCTTCCCTGGTGGCACAGTGGTTGAGAGTCTGCCTGCTGATGCAGGGGACACGGGTTTGAGCCCTGGTCTGGGAGGATCCCACATGCTGCAGAGCAACTGGGCCCGTGAGCCACAACTACTGAGCCTGCATGTCTGGAGCCATGCTCCGTAACGAGAGGCCGCGATAGTGAGAGGCCCATGCACCGCGATGAAGAGTGGCCCCCGCTCACTACAACTGGAGAAAGCCCTCGCACAGAAATGAAGACCCAACACAGCCAAAAATTAATTAATTAATTAATTAATTTTAAAAAATAATAATAAATAAAAGACGTAAAATTCCTCAACAAAATAGTAGCAAATGAAATCCAGCTGCATATTAAAAGGATCATACACCATAACCAAGTAGGATTTATTCCAGGAATGTAAGGGTGCGTCAACATGAAAATCAGTCAGTGTAATACACCATATTATGAAAATGAAGATGGGAAAGTCACATAATCAACTTGATAGATGCAGAAAAAGCATTTGACAAATTCCAGTACCCTTTCATGGAAAAAAAAAAAAACCTGTATAAGTCAGGAAGAGTTGGAATACTCCCCAACTTAATAAAGGGCATCAGTGAAAAAACTCACAGCTACTAACATCATGTTTGAAGCTTTCTCCCTAAAATCAGGAACAAGACAAGGATATCTGCTTTCACACTTCTTTCCACTACCTAGCACTGGAAGTTCTAGTCAGGACAATTAGGCAAGAAAAAGAAATAAAAGTCATACAAATTGGAAAAGAAGAAGTAAAGCTATTTCTATTCACGGATGACATAATTTTAAATATTGAAAACCATAAAAAATCTATTCAAAAACTATTAGAACTAATAAATGAATTCAGCATAGTTACAGGATACAAGATCACTTACAAAAATCAGTTGTATTTCTATACTCTTCAATGAACGACCTGAAAATGAAATTAAGAGCACAGTTCTATTTACAACATCATCAAAAATAATAAAATACTTAATAAATTTAACTGAGGAGGTACAAGACTCATATACTGGAAACTGTAAAACACTGCTGATAGAAATTAAAGAAAACCTGAATAAATAAAAAGACATTCTGTGTTCATTGATTGGAAGACAATATTGTTAAGGTGACAATATTCCCTAAATTTACAGATTCAGTGCAATCCCTATCAAAATTTCAATTGCCTGTTTTCCAGAAATGGATAAGTTGATCCTAAAATCCATATGAAATAGTAAGCGACCCATAATAGTCAAAACGATCTTAAAAAGAACAAAGTTAGGGCTTCCCTGGTGGCGCAGTGGTTGACAGTCCACCTGCTGATGCAGGGGACACGGGTTCATGCCCCGGTCCAGGAAGATCCCACATGCCACAGAGCAGCTAGGCCCGTGAGCCTTGGCCACTGAGCCTGCACGTCTGGAGCCTGTGCTCTGCAATGGAAGAGGCCACGGCAGTAAGAGGCCCGCATACCAAAAAAAAAGAACAAAGTTAGAGGTCTCACAATTCTAACCTTCAAAACTTACTACAAAGCCACAGTAATCAAAACAGTGCAGTATTGGTATAAATATAGACATAAAGATCAATGAAATAGAATTTTGAGTCCAGAAAGAAACCCTCACATTTATGGTCAACTGATTTTCAGCAAGGGTGCCAACACTATTCAGTGGGACAAGAATAGTCTTTTCAACAAGTGGTGCTGGGACAACTGGATATCAGTATGCATAAAAATGAAGTTGGACCCTTACCTCACACCATACACAAAAAATAACTCAAAATGGATCAAGATTTAATGTAAGAGATAATATAAAACTCTTAGAAGAAAACATAGGAGCAAATTTCCATTTCTTGGATTTGGCAGTGAAATCTTAGATAGGATATTAACACAAGCAAAGAATATATAAGAAATAGGAAAAAATTAGTTAGACTTCATTAAAGTAAAAAACTCCTGTGCACTGAAGGACACTATCAAGAAAGTTAAAAGAGAACCCACAGAATGGGAGAACATATTTGCAACTCAAATATCTGATAAGGATCTAGTATTCAGAATATATTTTTAAAAACCTCTTACAACTCATCAACAAAAAGACAAACAACTCAATTAAAAAAATAGGCAAAAAACAAAAAGAATAAAACACCAAAGAATAAACCTACCTACAGAGACAAAAGACCTGTATGCAGAAAACTATAAGACCCTGATGAAAGAAATTAGAGATGATAAAACCAGATGGAGAGATATACCATGTTCTTGGATTGGAAGAATCAACATTGTGAAAATGAATATACTACCCAAAGCAATCTACAGATTCAGTGCAATCCCTATCAAACTACCAATGGCATTTTTCACAGAACTAGAACAAAAAATTTCACAATGTGAATGGAAACACAAAAGGCCCCAAATAGCCAAAGCAATCTTGAGAAAGAAAAACGGAGCTGGAGGAATCAGGTTCCCTGACTTCAGATTACACTACAAAGCTACAGTAATCAAGACAGTATGGTACTGGCACAAAAACAGAAATATAGATCAATGAAATGGGATAGAAAGCGCAGAGAAAAACCCACGCACATATGGTCACATTATTTTTGATAAAGGAGGCAATAATATACAATGGAGAAAAGACAGCCTCTTCAATAAGTGGTGCTGGGAAAAATGGACAGCTACATAAAAAAAGAATGAAATTAGGGGCTTCCCTGGTGGCACAGTGGTTGAGAGGCCACCTGCCGATGCAGGGGACATGGGTTCGTGCCCCGGTCCGGGAAGATCCCACATGCTGCGGAGTGGCTGGGCCCATGGGCTATGGCCGCTGAGCCTGCACATCTGGAGCCTGTGCTTCGCAATGGGAGAGGTCACAATGGTGAGAGGCCCGCGTACCACACACACACAAAAAAGAATGAAATTAGAACACTCCCTAACACCATACACAAAAATAAACTCAAAATGCATTAAAGACCTAAATGTAAGACCAGACACTATAAAACTCTTAGAGGAAAACAGGCAGAACACTCTATAACATAAATCCCAGCAAGATCCTTTATGACCCACCTCCTAGAGAAAGGGAAATAAAAACAAAAGTAAACAAGTGAGACCTAATGAAACTTTAAAGCTCTTGCACATCAAAGGAAACCATAAACAAGACAAAAAGACAACCCTCAGAATGGGAGAAAATATTTGCAAACGAAGCAACTGACAAAGGATTAATCTCCAAAATATACATGCAGCTCAATATCAAAAAAGCAAACAACCCGATCCAAAAATGGGCAGAAGACCTAAATAGACATCTCTCCAAAGAAGATATACAGATTGCCAACAAACACATGAAAGGATGCTCAACATCAGTAATCATTAGAGAAATACAAATCAAAGCTACGAGGTATCACCTCACACTGGTCAGAATGGCCATCATCAAAAAGTCTACAAAACATAAATGCTGGAGAGGGTATGGAGAAAAGGGAACCCTCTTGCACTATTGGTGGGAATGTAAATTGATACAGCCACTATGGAGAACAGTAGTTAAAAAACTAAAAATAGAACTACCATATGACCCAGAAATCCCACTACTGGGCATATACCCTGAGAAAACCATAATTCAAAAAGAGTCATGTACCACAATGTTCACTGCAGCTCTATTTACAATAGCCAGGACATGGAAACAACCTAAGTGTCCATCAACAGATAAATGGATAAAGAAGAAGTGGCACATATATACAATGGAATATTACTCAGCCATAAAAAGAAACAAAATTGAGTTATTTGTAGTGAGGTGGATAGACATAGAGTCTGTCATACAGAGTGAAGTAAGTCAGAAAGAGAAAAACAAATACCGTATGCTAACACATATATATGGAATCTAAAAAAAAAAAAAAAAAATGGTCTGAAGAACCTAGGGGCAAGACAGGAATAAAGATGCAGACGTAGAGAATGCACTTGAGGACACAGGGAGGGGGAACAGTAAGCTGGGACGAAGTGAGAGAGTGGCATGGACATATATACACTACCAAATGTAAAATAGATAGCTAGTGGGAAGCAGCCCCAGAGCACAGGGAGATCAGCTTGGTGCTTTGTGTCCACCTGGAGGAGTGGGATAGGGAGGGTGGGAGGGAGATGCAAGAGGGAGGAGATATGGGGATATATGTATATGTATAGCTGATTCACTTTGTTATAAAGCAGATACACACCATTGTAAAGCAATTATACTCCAATAAAGATGTTAAAAATAAATAAATAAAGTTAATAAGCTAAAAAAATAAAGAATAGCTACCTTGCTTACCTTGCTGGGTTGCTGAGAAAGGCATTGTGAAAGGAAAAATACTAATAAGATCAAAAGAGTTAGAAAGTTGATCTTGCAGATCAACTCAATAATGTAAAACCTCAGGGGGTTACAAGCCGCCAAAAGACTTGGGACAGACTGTCCACAGAGGCTCATTTTGGACCAAGTCCAACTTTATTCTTTATCCTCTGCATAGTAATACACACCAGCCTCAGATTGTGTTCTGGTTTCCCCCTCATCATTTCAGGAAAACTGCTCTTGAATCAATGCTAAATCATTTCTATCGTTTCTATCTCACAGGTTCATTGACTTGACTAAAATGTGTATCAGTCACTCCCACCCGCTTAAACCATGTATTTTGAGAATTATGTATTCAAGTGAGGCAGTATCAGAGAATAATTAAGAGGCTCTTGGGTCAGATTGCCTTGGCTTAAAGCTGAGCTCCACACCTTAACAAATATGTAGGCTTGGTAAATACGTAGGCATGCCTCAGTGAAGTGGGTTAAGAAAAGTACCTAGTATGTAGAATTGTTATGCAGTGAAATGACAAAACAAATGGTAGTTTATTAGAACAGTGTCTAGCACACCTTAAGCACTCAGTTAATGTTAGCTCTTTTTAACAGTTCCTTTATCTTCCTTGGTCTTTTGTAGAACCTAAATGAGTCCTTCCTGGGTCTGGATTGAGAAAATTCCTCCTCCCGAATGGATGGAAACACCATCTGGGCTTTCCAGACTCCCCACCCTCGCCACAAAGAGGTCTCATTTTTCCATTTCTATAGGTTCATATATTTTAAATTCTTAGACACCACCCCCGACTCTTACCACCCCCAACCCCACCCCACTGAAAGTAAGTTGAAGCTTAAATAAAATACCTATTTCACCAGGTTAGCTACAATCACAGAGCTGGTCACTGCTGATCATATCCCAGCTGTAATTCATATTTCCACAGAACCGATGACAAGGACCATGATGATAGCCAACATTTATTAAGCAGTTATGTACAGCATCTGATAGTACTAGGCACAGTTCTAGTGCTTTACATGTGATTCATGTGATCATAAAAACAATCCTATGAGGACACTGAGGTTAAATAATGTGTCCAAGACCACCCTGCTGCTAAATGGTGGAGCCTAGACTGCTGCACCCCTACTCCCTCCCCAAAATCTTAATTACCTTTGCAATAGTGTGGAGTTTTTACAAATCAAATAAAAGTCAGAAATCACAGAAAGTACCAACTTGTTCAACTAAAGCAGTCCATTGCTGGTGGGAGTGTAAATTGATATAATTAATTTGGAAAACAACCTGGCATTATATACTGAAGTTGAATATGATGCATTCCCTATGGCCCAGAAAATCCATTCAGTTTCTAAGTGTGACCCTTAGAACAGCATTTCTAAAATATTTTTGGTTTCAAGACCCTATCATAGTCTTAAAAATTGTTAAGAACCCTGAAGAACTTTTGTTTATGGTTATAGCTATCAGTATTTCCCATATTATAAACTACAACTGAGACATTTTAAGAATATTTACGTTTAATTCACTTAACGATAATAATAATCAAGTTGCATGTTAGCAGAAATAACATTTTTATGGAGAACAGCTTTATTTTCCAATACAAAGCACAGTTGACGCTTGAAAAACATGGGTTTGAACTGTGGAGGTCCACTTACATGTGGATTTTTGTTTTCAATAAATATGTATTGCAGCCCTACATGATCTGTGGTTAGTTGAGTCTGCAGATGTTGAATGGCAGAATGGAAGGCCAACTTCTAAACTTACAGGTGAATATTCCACTGTATGGAGGGTCATCACCCCTAACCCCCAGATTCTTCAAGGGTCAGCTGTCGTGAGATGAGTGATATTGTTTTACATTTTAAATTTTTATTTATTTATTTATTTTTGGCTGTGTTGGGTCTTCATTTCTGTGCGAGGGCTTTCTCTAGCTGTGGCAAGCGGGGGCCACTCTTCATCGCGGTGCGCGGGCCTCTCACTGTCGCGGCCTCTCTTGTTGCAGAGCACAGGCTCCAGACGCGCAGGCTCAGTAGTTGTGGCTCACGGGCCTAGTTACTCCGCAGCATGTGGGATCTTCCCAGACCAGGGCTCCAACCCGTGTCCCCTGAATTAGCAGGCAGACTCTCAACCACTGCGCCACCAGGGAAGCCCCTACATTTTTAAAAATTGAAATGTAATTGACCTACAACACTATATTCATCCCAGGTACACAGCATAGTGATTCGATATTTCTATGTTACAAATTGAGCACCACAATTAGTTACCATCTGGTCAACATACAAAGTTACTATAATGTTATTGACTATATTCCCTATGCTATACATTTTATACCTTTCACTCATTTATTTTGTAATGGGAGATTGTACCTCTTAATCTCCCTCACCTATTTCACTCATCCTTCCACTCTCCTCCCCTCTGGCAACCACCAGTTTATTTTCTTTATCTTTGAGTCTTTCTATATGGTTGTGTTTGCTCATTTATTTTGTTTGTTAGATCCCACATCTTATGATGAGTCATAAGGTATTTCTGTTTCTCCATCTGACTTATTTCAGTTAGCACAATACCCTCTAGGTCCATCCATGTTGTCACAAATGACAAGAATTCATTCTTTTTTGTGGCTGAGTAATATTCCGTTGTAAAGATATGATTATATCACATCTTTATCCATTTATCTATTGGTGGGCACTTAGGTTGCTTCCATATTTTGGCTATTGTAAATAATGCTGCAATGAACATATATCTTTTCTAATGAGTGTTTTTGTTTTCTTTGGATAAATACCCAAGAGTGGAATTGCTGGATCATACAGTAGTTCTATTTTTAATTTTTCGAGGAATCTCCATACTGTTTTCCATAGTGACTGCACCAACTTACATTCCCACCAACAGTGCACAAGGGTTCCTTTTTCTCCACATTCTCACCAACCCTTGTTATTATTTTAATAATAGCCATTCTGACAGGTGTGAAGTGATATTTCATTGTGGTTTTGTTTTGCATTTCCCTAATTACTAGTGATGTCAAGTGATCTCTTCATGTGCCTGTTGGCCATCTGTATGTCTTTCTTGGAAAAATGTCTATTCAGATCCTCTGCCCATTTTTTAATCAAGATGTTTGTTTGATGTTGAGTTGCATGAGTTCTTCGCATATTTTGGATATTAACCCTTTCTTGGATATATTGTTTGCAAATATCTCCTCCTATTCAATAGGTGGCCTTTTTGTTGTTGATAGTTTCCTTCACTGTGCAAAAGCTTTTTCGTTAGATGTAGTCCCATTTTTGCTTTTGTTTCCCTTGCCTGAGGAGACATATACAAAAAAAAAAAAAATTACTGAAACCGATGTCAAAGAGCATACTGCCTGTGTTTTCTTCTAGAAGTTTTATGGTTTCAGGTCTTACATTTAAGTCTTTAATATATTTTGAATTTATTTTTATGCATGGTGTAAGAAAGTAGTCCAGTTTGACTCTTTTGCATGTGGCTGTCCAGTTTTCCAAACACCATTTATTGATTCTTTAATTCAGCTAGAAGACCTTTCTTCTTCAGAAAAATGAAACATTGTAAGCAACAGTACCTCCAAGACTGTCAGTCCTCATCATGGGTGATAAAATGACCCAATGGCCCACTTCCACAAAACCCTAATTTAGCAAACCAACTCAGAGGGGCTCAGGTTTTCATAATGATGAAGCTTTAAGTTTCAAGAAGTTGTGTCCAAGTCTGGGAGACCACCAATAGAAGATTACTTTCTAGACATAATTGGGTCCTTCAGTTTATGCAACATCCTAGCAAATCAAAGTTCATAAATTACACTCTTTGGGGCAAAGAAACAGGCTTTGTTTATCTCTATTTACTTCAGGTAATGGAAGATGTGCGGATCTTTTGCTGTTTGCTCTCAGATCCATTCCTTGCTCTGCCTTGTATTGTAGGGAGCTGTGTGTCCGAGGTTCCCTTGCCAACTGGCTTCCAGGTACGTTCACCTAATGGAACACATCAGAAGAAAATTGAAATTCAGAAAGTGAGGGGAGAGCCTGGGGATTTCTTCATGACTTACCATGCCTCAAACAATGTCTCTGGTTCCCATTCCTGATGGGACAGCTCGTCTCTCTATGGTCCTTGCTCCCTCTGGGCAGCATTCTAGGCTCTTGTAATACCATTTCCTTCCTTGTCATCTGACCCTAGATATGGTAATAGATCCTTGGCATTGCTAGCCTTGGGGTTGACTCATACCCTTTTTGGCTTCTCAGTGCTTCCATCACCTATATAATTCTTGTATTAAATTCCAGCTGGATCATGACTGAAAAAGTATGTTTATACTAAGCCTCTGTGTGCTTTGGGAAACCAGGAATAGTCAAACAATCCGGGCTTTGGAAGAACAGGATTTGTAGTAGAGCCAGGCTTCACAGAACAGAAACTGGATACAAGGCAATTCTCCAGACCTCTACAGCAGGAGTCTATTAATTCTCTTTAATGCTGTGCCATCAACATGAGTCAGTTATTCTCTCCATATGCCTGTTTCTTTACCAATGACTTCCTCCTCTTATACTCTTGCTGTGTCCCTTGTGTGCCTCATAACTTTGGCTAACTCATAAGTTTCGAATCTCTGTCTTCACTTTTCAGTGGCCTATTATGACTTTGACAGCTTCTCTCTACATCAGAAACTTTCTGTTTTAGCTCCCACTGATAATATGCCTTATCTCTCAGTATTTGTTTGTTCAGATCTATGAGAGAAGAAATCTGATTATCCAGGCTCATTTTTTTATAGTAGACTATGTCATCGGTTGTGATCAGTCTGTGGATTGGGTAATATTCTCAATTCTGGTATAATCAGCTACTGTCTATGGCTAGGTTCTAAGTTCAAAGACAGACAGAGAGAGACAGAAAGAGAGAGAACACATTTTAGTGATTAAGGTTATGTGCTCTGAAATCAGACTGCTTAGGCAGAAATCAGGTCCTGCCACTTAGCATGTGTTCATGCTATTTTCTCTGAACTTCCATTTCTTCGCCTGTAAAATGGAAATAATGAATGTGCCTGTTTCATAAGCCTGTTGTGAGGATCAATGGTGTTACATGTAAAATATCTACCACAGTGTTTGGCACATGGTAAGCACTCAGTATTAGTTATCATTACTACTACTACTAGTAATGTAGGACTCCTTCAACAGGACTATGGGATAGTTTCTCTCAGAACAGGGCAAGGGGATATACTCTATTAATAAGATTTCAATTATGTAAGGATATTTGGAGACTGCTAGGAATTGGGGATATTATAGATAGTTGCCTCCCATTCTTTTTTTTAATATTTATTTATTTATTGGCTCTGCCGGGTCTTAGTTGTGGCATGCGCGATCTTTATTGCCGAGTTCGAGATCTTCATTGCGGCATGCAGGATCTTTAGTTGCAGCATGCGGGATCTTTTAGTTGCGGCACGTGGGATCTAGTTTCCTGACCAGGGATCGAACCCGGGCTCCTGCATTGGGAGTGCAGTCTTAACCATTGGACCACGAGGGAAGTGCCGCCTCCCATTCTTTAACTTCATCTTCCTGTTAACTGGTTTATCTGCATATACCCTTGCTCCCATTAACAATCCCCTCTCCACACTGTAACTATAGAGATCTTTCAAAATCACAGTCTAATTGTGTTCCCATTGCTCTTAAAATGATTAGAAATTTTGTCTCCAAGGCCCTGCCTTGTCTGACTCCCTCTGTCTTCCATCCTTACAGTAGCTTTTCCCATTTGCTTTTTTTTTTTTTTTTTTTTTTGCGGTACGCGGGCTTCTCACTGTTGTGGCCTCTCCCGTTGCAGAGCACAGACTCCAGACGCACAGGCTCAGCGGCCGTGGCTCACGGGCCCAGCCACTCCACGGCATGTGGGATCTTCCCGGACTGGGGCACGAACCTGTGTCCCCTGCATCGGCAGGCGGACTCTCAACCACTGCGCCACCAGGGAAGCCCACCATTTGCTTTTTGCTCCAGTTCAGTTCCTTTCTCACATTCAGCTTTAGAAAACATTTTGTACTAAAGTATTTACTGATAAAATAATGTGATGTATGGAGTTTGCTTGAAAATATCCCATGTCCCTAAAAGTGTTAATGAAAAGAATAAAAGAGGAAGGATTTGCAAAATGTGGGGAGTTGTTGAAGCTGAGTGGTGGGTAGATGGGGGTTCATTATACTATTCACCATTTCTTTGTGTATACTTGAATATTTTTTACAATAATTTTAATTTAAAAAAGTATTTTTAGGGGCTTCCCTGGTGGCACAGTGGTTGAGAGTCCACCTGCCGATGCAGGGGACACGGGTTCGTGCCGCGGTCCGGGAAGATCCCACATGCCGTGGAGCGGCTGGGCCCGTGAGCCATGGCCACTGAGCCTGCACGTCTGGAGCCTGTGCTCTGTAACAGGAGAGGCCACAACAGTGAGAGGCCTGTGTACCGCAAAAAAAAAAAAAAAAAAAAAAAAAAAAGTATTTTTAGTTGAATGATAATGAAAGTACTTTATACCAAAATTGTGAGCTGCACCTTAAACCATGATCAGAGGGAAATATGTAGCCTTAGATACATCTTTTAGAAAAAAAGAAATACCAAACAGAATTGAGCTAAGCATCCATCACAAGAAAGTGGAAAAGGTAACAGCAAATGAAATTCAAATTAAAAAAAGCAGAAATTAATGAAACAAAATAAATAATATGAAGAATCAGCAAGGCAAGAGGTACTTCTTTGGACTATAATAACTTTCCTAAATCTGGTGACTATGGTTAATTTTTTAAAAAGAGAGAAGGGGGATTTCCCTGGTGGTGCAGTGGTTAAGAATCTGCCTGCCAATGCAGGGGACATGGGTTCGAGCCTTGGTCCAGGAAGATCCAACATGCCATGGAGCAACTAAGCCTGTGCACCACAACTACTGAGTCTGTGCTCTAGAGCCCGTGAGCCACAACTACTGAGCCCACATGCCACAACTACTGAAGCCCACGTGCCTAGAGCCCATGCTCTGCAACAAGAGAAGCCACCTCAATGAGAAGCCCGTGGACCCCAACGAAGAGTAGTCCCTGCTCGCCACAACTAGAGAAAGCCCATGCGCAGCAATAAAGACCCAACACAGCTAAAAATTAATTAATTAATTAATTAATTAACTAAAAAAAGAGAAAGAAGGGACAGATTACTCATGTCAGGAGTAAAACTTAATACCAGACATTCCAAGAACCAGAAATCTGAATGCTTCTGTATGTATTAAAAAATTAAATCCGTAGTTAAAAACTTTCCCAAATGCCTTTACTGCTGAATTTTTCCAAATATTTAAGGAAGAAATGATACCAAGCCTACACAAATATTTACAGAGAATAGAAAAGTGGGGAGAATCTATCAATTCATCTTATAAATCGAGGATTTCTTTTATACAAAAACATGTTGAGAACATAAAAAGAAAAGAAATTTTGAGTAATTCTCACTCATGAACATAGAGGCAAAACTCTTAAACAAAATGTTAGCAAATCAAATCAGGCAATACATATGTAAACCAATAAGAAACAAGTAGAAAATAAAGCGATTAAATGCCATACTTTAAAATTAAAAGAACATAAAATATTTAGGAATAAATCTAGCAAAAAATGTACAAGATCTGTATAGAAAACCACAGAACATTATTGAGAGAAATTAAAGGAGATCTAATTATGCATGAATTATAAACCCATTACTATAAAAAATTAATTCTTTCCCCAAAGGTTTTTAGATTCAATGCAATTCTAAAATATCCCAGCATGTATTTTTGTATATATGAAAACAAATTAATTTTAAAATGTATATGGGAAAACAAAGAGCCAAGAATAGCACCATATTCTTATGAAAGAACAAAGTTCTAGAGTATTAGAGAGGAGAATATTTTTGTGATTTTGGAGTATGCAAAAATACTTGATAAATTGGACTAGATTCAAATTAAGAAATATCAAAAGATACCACTGAGAGGAAAGACTTTGAGAAGATATGTAAAGCCTTATATCTAGAACATATAAAAGAATGCCTATAAATCAATAGGGAAAAAATAAGCAACCCAATTTAAAAAATGGATAGGAAACTTGATGAGGCACTTCACAAATGAGGATATCCAAACAGCCAATAAACATTTGATAGGGTCATCAGAAAAATGCAAATTAAAATCACAGTGTAATACTACTATATATCTACCAAAATGACTAAAAATAAAAAAACATGACAATGCCCTATCTGGGAAAATTTAAAACAATCAGATTTCTAAAAACACTGTTGATGGAAATATATTTTGGTGCAATCAATTTTTTTTTTGGACCACACAGCATGTGGGATCCTAGTTCCCTGATCAGGGATCAAACCCGCCCCCTGCATTGGAAGGATGGAGTCTTAACCACTGGACTGCCAGGGAAGTCCCATATTTGGGTGCAACCATTTTTAATCTTTGATTTAGAAAATGAAATCACAATACCAATAGATATGAAATGTTCACAGAAGCATAATTCATTATATCCAAAATTGGCTATTGCTTATAAAGCCTATCAATAGTATAGAATGGATAAATATATTGTGGCATAGCCAAGCAAAGGAATATTATACAGCAATAAAAAATAAAGTGTACTGATCCACAAAATGTGGATGAATCTCATTAATGTAATGTTGAATGAAAGGAGCCAAACACAAAATAACACATACCAAATGATTGAATTTATCTGAAGTTCAAAGCAGGCAAAAACTAAGCCATGGTGCTAGAAGTCATTCTGTGGTAAACATTGGGGAGTAGATAGTGGCAGGAAGGGGTTAACATGTAAATTTCTGAGATTCTGGCAACAATATTCTATTTCTTGATTTTGGTGTAATTACCAGAGCATGTTCACTCGTGATAATTTATTGACCTGTACACTTACAATTTGTGCACATATCTGTATATATGTTATACTTAAATTTAAAAAATTTAAAAAACAAACTAGTGTAATATTTTTGAAGAATATATAAATACTTATAAAAATGTATGTATGGAGGGTGAATTGGAAATACATGTGTTTAATATACTATAATGAATGCCTATAGTAGGAGCAGAATGAGAATGGGGATGAGGGAATAAGAGGGAGACATGTACAATTTTCTTTATTTTAATTTACTCTCTATTACCCCCATTATTATTCCTCATTTTCTGTTTTTCTGTTTTTTTTTTCTCTCTCTCTCTTCTTTATTAAACTAGCTAGGTTATCTTTTAAAGCTTGATTTCCCTTAATTTTTTTTCCAAATAGTCATCCCTTCAATTTTTTTTTTTTTTTTTTTTAGCTGCATGGCATGTGGGATCTTAGTTCCCCAACCATGGATTGAAACCATGCCCCCTGAAGTGGAAGCATGGAGTCTTAACCACTGGACCACAAGGGAAGTCCCAGTCATCCCTTCAATTTATTTTCTCTCCCCATGCCATGATTCCATCCAATCTATTTTTCGCATTACCATAAGTTATCTTTCTAAAATGGAAATCCAATCAGGTATTTCAATGACTCACCACATCCTACAGAAAAAAAATCAAGTTCTTCAAAAGATGTGATAGATCCTTCAAAACCTTGCTTATACCTACATTTTTTGCTATTTCTCCATTTGGACCTTATATGTCAATTGAGTCTGTCAGTTGACATATAAGGTCATATAAGACGAAATTGAGTTATTTGTGGTGAGGTGCATGGACCTAGAGTCTGTCATACAGAGCGATGTAAGTCAGAAAGAGAAAAGCAAATACCGTATGCTAACACATATATATGGAATCTAAGAAAAAACAAAAAAGGGTCATGAAGAACCTAGGGGTAAGACGGGAATAAAGACACAGACCTCCTAGAGAATGGACTTGAGGATATGGGGAAGGGGAGGAGTAGGCTGTGACGAGGTGAGACAGTGGCATGGACATATATACACTACCAAGCTAAAGTGGATAGCTAGTGGGAAGCAGCCGCATAGCACAGGGAGATCATCAGCTAGGTGGTTTGTGACCGCCTAGAGGCCTGGGATAGGGAGGGTGGGAGGGAGGGAGACGCAGGAGGGAAGAGATATGGGAACATGTGTATATGTATAACTGATTCACTTTGTTATAAAGCAGAAACTGACACACCATTGTAAAGCAATTATACTCCAACAAAGATGTTAAAAAAAAAAAAAAGACTCCATTAGAAAAAATACATACACACAGATCTGTTCAAGATAAGCTCTTCTCTACCTCGGACTCCTGAGATGGCTAGGTACATAGCTCTTAAGCTTCCTAGAGGCCCTATTGTTTGACAGATTCCAGGAGGCATACCCTTAATCTCTTGAAAGGGCCCATTGTATGAGTGAATACCACTCTGATCCTTTGATGTTTCTGAGGTTCCCACCCACAAGTCATGCTATTGTATTCCTCCATGCATTTACACATGCAATATCCTACTGGAATGTCTGACAGAGTCACGAACATTCTACCTTTGTTATGGCAAAGTGTGGCTGCTAGCTATGTGATCATTCTTCTGGGAGAGCTACAGGGATTTGTTCAGGCAACAAAGATTTTATAAGTTGAAGTAAAAGTTTGGGGTGCAGAAAGAGTAGACCACTCTTCCTTGATTTAAAAAAGAAGTATATTTGTTAGGATATAGGTTCAGCTACTATGATCTAAAATAATAGTGGCTTAAATAAATTAGAAGATTTTTTTTCACTCTTGGATAAATCTGGATAAACAATTTAGGATCAGTGTGATGGCTCTACGGTTATAAGGGGCCCAGGCTTTTTTGCATTATTGCTCCAATATTCTTACCTGTGGATTCTGTCTTGTGAGTAAAATGGCTGGTCAACACCCACCGTAACATCTACATTCTAGGCAGTAGGCAAAAAGAAATTGTCAAGAAGAAGGCCTTTCTTTTAAGAGTAAAGTCTAGAGATTGCACATTTTATTTCAAAACAATTCCCATTATCTAAATCTGGGGTTCTCAACCAGGGTTAAGTTTTCTCCCCCTACTCACGCCCCAGGAGACATTTGACAAGGTCTGGAGACACTTTTAGTTGTCACAACTAGGAGAGGTGTGCTACTGACATCTAAGAGGGAAAGACCAGGACAGCTGCTAAACATCCTACAGTGCACAACCCTCTGCAATAAAGAATTATCTGGACAACTGGATATCCACATGCAAAAGAATAAATTTGGATCTCTACTTCATACCATGTACAAAAATTAACTCAAAGTGGATGAGGAGAGACCTTCAAGATGGCAGAGGAGTAAGAAGTGGAGATCACCTTCCTCCTCATAAATACATCAAAAATACATCTGCATGTGGAATAACTCCTACAGAACACCTACTGAACGCTGGCAGAAGACCTCAGACTTCCCAAAAGGCAAGAAAATCCCCATGTGCCTGGGTAGAGCAAAAGAAAAAAGTAAAAACATAGACAAAAGAATAGGGACAGGACCTGCACCTCTGGGAGGGAACTGTGAAGGAGGAAAAGTTCCCACACACTAGGGAGCCCCTTCACTGGTGTGGACAGGGGTTGGGCAGGGGGGAAGCTTTGGAACCATGAAGGAGAGCACAGCAACAGGTGTGCAGAGGGCAAAGTGGAGAGATTCCCACATAAAGGATCAGTGCCAGTACTCACCAGCCTGAGATGCTTGTCTGCTCACCCGCCAGAGAGGGTGGGGGCTGGGAGCTGAAGCTCAGGCTTCAGAGTTCAGACCCCAGGGAGAGGACTGGAGTTGGCTGCATGAAGACAGCCTGAAGGGGGCTAATGCACCACAGCTAGCTGGGATGGAGTCCGGGAAAAAGTCTGGACCTGCCGGAGAGGCAAAAGACCTTTGTTTCAGGGTGCGTGAGGAGAGGGGATTCCTTCCCAGTGTGCCCACAGAAGGCAGAGCACTGCCTAAGTGAGCTCCAGAGACGGGCACAAGCCGCGGCTATTAGCTTGGACCACACAGACCGGCGTGAAATGCTAAGGCTACTGCTGCCACCAAGAATCCTGTGTGCAAGCACAGGTCACTATCCACACCCTGCAGGGAGCCTGTGCAGCACACCACTGCCAGGGTCCCGTGATCCAGGGACAACTTCATCAGGAGAACACATGGCGTGCCTCAGGCTGTTGCAACGTCATGCGTGCCTCTACCACCTCAGTCTTGCCCCGCATTCCAATTGACTACCATATCCCTCCCTCTCTGCGGCCTGAGTGAGCAAGAGAGCCCTAATCAGCTGCTGCTTTAACCCCCTCCTGTCTGGATGGGGAACAGACACCCTCAGGCGACCTACACGCAGAGGTGGGGCCAAAACCAAAGCTGAACCCCAGAATCTGTGTGAACAAAGAAGAGGAAGGGAAATTTCTCCATGAAGCCTCAGGAGTAGTGGATTAAATCCCTACAATCAACTTGAAAAACGCTGCATCTGAACAATACCTGAATAGACAACGAATGTTCCCAAAATTGAGGAGGTGGACGTTGGGAGCAACTGTAGACTTGGGGTTTGCCTTCTGTGTCAAATTTTTTTCTGGTTTTATGTTTATCTTAGGATACTATTTAGTGCTTATTATCATTTTTATTGGTTTGCTTGCTCTCTTCCTTTTATATATATATATATATTTTTTTTTTTCCTTTTACTCTTTTTATGAATGTGTATGTGTATGCTTCTTTGTGTGATTTTGTCTGTATAGGTTTGCTTTTACCATTTGTCCTAGGGTTCTGTCTGTTCATTTTTTTTGTTTTTGTTTCTGTTTTTGTTTTTGTTTTCTCTCTTCCTTTTCTTCTGAGCCATGTGGCTGGCAGGGTCTTGGTGCTCTGGGTGGTGTTGGGCCCGAGCCTTCGAGGTGGGGGGGCTGAGTCCAGGACATTGGACCACCAGAAGCCTCCCGGGCCCACACAATATCAATCAGCAAAGCTTTCCCAGAGATCTTCATCTTAACACTAAGACCCAGCTCCACCCAATGGCCAGCAAGCTCCAGTGCTGGATGCCCCATGCCAAACAACTAGCAAGACAAGAATACAACCCCACCTGTTAGCAGAGAATCTTCCTAAAGTCATACTGAGTTCACAGACACTCCAAAATACAACGCCAGACATGGTCCTGCCCACCAGAAGGACAAGATGCAGCCCCACATATCAGAACACAGGCACCAGTCCCCTCCACCAGGAAGCCTACACAAGCCACTGAACCAACCTCACCCACTGGGGGCAGACACCAAAAATAACAGGAACTACGAACCTACAGCCTGTGAAAAGGAGACCCCAAACACAGTAAATTAAACAAAATGAGAAAACAGAGAAATATGCAGCAGATGATGGAGCATGGTAAAAACCCACCAGGCCAAATGAAGAGGAAATAGGCAGTCTACCTGAAAAAGAATTCAGAGTAATGATAGTAAAGATGATCCAAAAATCTCAGAAATAGAATGGAGAAAATACAAGAAACATTTAACAAGGACATAGAAAAACTAAAGAGCACACAAACAATGATGAACAGCACAATAAGTGAAATTAAAAATACTCTAGAAGGAATCAATAGCAGAATAACTGAGGCAGAAGAATGGATAAGTGACCTGCAAGATAAAATACTGGAAATAACTGCCACAGAGAAGAATAAAGAAAAAAGAATGAAAAGAATTGAGGACACTCTCAGAGACCTCTGGGACAACATGAAATGGACCAACATTCGAATTATAAGGGTCCCAGAAGAAGAGAAAAAGAAAGGGTCTGAGAAAATATTTGAAGAAATTATAGTTGAAAACTTCCCTAACATAGGAAAGGAAATAGTCAATCAAGTCCAGGAAGCACAGAGAGTCCCATACAGGGTAAATCCAAGGAAAAACACATCAAGACACATATTAATCAAACTATCAAAAATTAAATACAAAGAAAAAATATTAAAAGCAGCAAGGGAAAAGAACCAAATAATATACAAGGGAAACCTCATAAAGTTAACAACTGATCTTTCAGCAGAAACTCTACAAGCCAGAAGGGAGTGATGAAAGGGAAAAACCTACAACCAAGATTACTCTACCTAACAAGGATCTCATTCAGGTTTGACGGAGGAATTAAAACCTTTACAGAAAAGCAAAAGTTAAGAGAATTCAGCACCACCAAATCAGCTTTAAAACAAATTCTTAAAGAACTTCTTTAGGCAGGAAACACAAGAGAAAGAAAAGACCTACCAAAACAAACCCAAAACAATTAAGAAAATTGTGATAGGAACATACATATCAATAATTACCTTAAATGTAAATAGATTAAATGCTCCAACCAAAAGACACAGACTGGCTGAATAGATAAAAAAACAAGACCTGTATATATGCTGTCTATAAGAGACCCACTTCAGACCTAGGGACACATACAGACTGAAAGTGAGGGGATGGAAAAATATATTCCATGCAAATGGAAATCAAAAGAAAGCTGGAGTAACAATACTCATATCAGACAAAATAGACTTTAAAATAAAGACTATTATAAGAGACAAAGAAGGACACTACATAATGATCAAGGAATCAATCCAAGAAGAAATAGCAACTGTAAATATTTCTGTACCCAATATATGAGCACCTCAATACATAAGGCAAATGCTAACAGCTATAAAAGAGGAAATTGACAGTAACACAGTAATAGTGGGGGACGTTAACACCTCACTTACACCAATGCACAGATCATCCAAAATGAAAATAAATAAGGAAACACAAGCTTTAAATGATACACTTAACAAGATGGACTTAATTGATATTTATAGGACATTCCATCCCAAAACAACAGAATATACCTTCTTCTCAAGTGCTCATGGAACATTCTCCAGGATAGATCACACCTTGGGTCACAAATCAATCCTTGGTAAATTTAAGAAAACTGAAATCGTATCAAGTATCTTTTCCAACCACAATTCTATGTGACTACATATCAATTACAGGAAGAAAACTGTAAAAAATACAAACACATGGAGGCTAAACAATATGCTACTAAATAACCAAGAGATCACTGAAGAAATCAAAGAAGAAATCAAAAAATACCTGGAAACAAATGACGATGAAAACATGAGGACCCACAACCTATGGGATGCAGCAAAAGCAGTTCTAAGAGGGAAGTTTATAGCAACACAATCCTACCTCAAGAAACATGAAAAATCTCAAATAAACAACCTAACCTTACACCTAAAGCAATTAGAGAAGGAAGAACAGAAAAACCCCAAAGTTAGCAGAAGGAAAGAAATCACAATCATCAGATCAGAAATAAAAGAAAAAGAAATGAAGGGAACAACAGCAAAGATCAATAAAACTAAAAGCTGTTTCTTTGAGAAGATAAACAAAATTGATAAACAATTAGCCAGACTCATCAAGAAAAAAAGGGAGGGCCTCGGGCTTCCCTGGTGGCACAGTGGTTGAGGGTCACCCTGCTGATGCAGGGACATAGGTTCGTGCCCTGGTCTGGGAAGATCCCACATGCTGTGGAGCGGCTGGGCCTGTGAGCCATGGCCACTGAGCCTGCGCGTCCAGAGCCTGTGCTCCGCAGCGGGAGAGGCCACAGCAGTGAGAGGCCCGCATACCACAAAAAAAAGGGGGGAAAAAAGGGAGGGCTTCCCTGGTGGTGCAGTTGTTAAGAATCCACCTGCCAATGCATGGGACATGGCTTCGAGCCCTGGTCTGGGAAGATCCCTCATACCGCGGAGCAACTAAGCCCATGTGCCAAAACTACTGAGCCTGCACTCTAGAGCCCACATGCCACAACTACTGAAGCCTACACACCTAGAGCCCATGCTCCGCAACAAGAGAAGTCACCACAATAAGAAGCCTGCTGACCACAATGAAGAGTAGCCCCCACTCGCCGCAACTAGAGAAAGCCCGCATGCAGCAACGAAGACCCAACACAGCCAAAAATAAATAAGTAAATTAATTAATTTTAAAAAAAAAGAAAAAGGGAGAAGACTCAAATCAACAGAATTAGAAATGAAAAAGAAGTAACAACTGAACCTGCAGAAATACAAAGGATCATGAGAGACTACTACAAGCAACTATATGCCAATAAAATGGACATCCTGGAAGAAATGGACAAATTCTGAGAAAAGTACAAACTTCCAAGACTGAACCAGGAAGAAATAGAAAATATGAACAGACCAATCACAAGCACTGAAATTGAAACTGTGATTTAAAATCTTCCAACAAACGAAAGTCCAGAACCAGATGGCTTCACAGGTAAATTCTGTCAAACATTTAGAGAAGAGCTAACACCTATCCTTCTTAAACTCTTCCAAAATATAGCAGAGGAAGGAACACTCCCAAATTCATTCTACGAGGCCATCATCATCCTGATACCAAAACCAGACAAAGATGTCACAAAGAAAACTACAGACCAATATCACTGATGAACATAGATGCAAAAATCTTCAACAAAATACCAGCAAACAGAATCCAACAACACATTAAAAGGATCATACACCATGATCAAGTGATGTTTATCCCAGGAATGCAAAGATTCTTCAATAAATGCAAATCAATCAATGTGATGCACCATATTAACAAATTGAAGGATAAAAACCATATGATAATCTCAATAGGTGCAGAAATAGCTTTCAACATAAGTTAACACCGATTTATGATAAAAACTCTCCAGAAAGTGAGCAAAGAGGGAACCTACCTCAACATAATAAGGGTCATATATGACAAACCCACAGCCAACATCATTCTCAATGGTGAAAAACTGAAACCATTTCCTCTAAGATCAGGAATAAGACAAGGTTGCCCACTCACCACTATTATTCAACATAGTTTTGGAAGTTTTAACCACAGCAATCAGAGGAGAAAAAGAAATAAAAGGGATTCAAATTGGAAAGGAAGAATTAAAACTGTCACTGTTTGCAGATGACATGATACTATACAGAGAGAATCCTAAAGATGCCACCAGAAAACTACTAGATCTAATGAATGAATTTGGTAAAGTTGCAGATTACAAAATTAATGAACAGAAATCTCTTGCATTTCTATACACTAATGATGAAAAATCTGAAAGAGAAATTAAAGAAACACTCCCATTTACCATTGCAACAAAAAGAATAAAATACCTAGGAATAAACCTACCTAAGGAAAAAAAAAGACCGGAATGCAGTAAACTATCAGACACTGATGAAAGAAATTAAAAGTGATACAAACAGTTGGAGAGATATGCTATGTTCTTGGATTGGAAGAATCAATATTGTGAAAATAACTATACTACCTAAAGCAATCTACAGATTCAATGCAATCCCTATCAAGCTACCAATGGCATTTTTTACAGAACTAAAACAAAAACTTTTACAATTTGTATGGAAACACAAAAGACCCCGAATAGCCAAAGCAATCTTGAGAAAGAAAAACGGAGCTGGAATCAGGCTCCCTGACTCCAGACTATACTACAAAGCTACAATAATCAAGACTGTATGGTACTGGCACAAAAACAGAAATATAAATCAATGGAACAGGATAGAAAGCCCAGAGATAAACCCACGCACATATGGTCACCTTATCTTTGATAAAGGAGTTGCTGGGAAAACTGGACAGCTACATGTAAAAGAATGAAATTAGCACACTTCCTAACACCACACACAATAATAAACTCAAAATGGATTAAAGACCTAAATGTGGGCTTCCCTGGTGGCTCAGTAGTTAAGAATCTGCCTGCCAATGCAGAGGACAAGGGTTTGAGCCCTGCTCTGGGAAGATCCCACATGCCACGGAGCAACTAAGCCCGTGCGCCACAACTACTGAGCCTGCACTCTAGAGCCCACGAGCCACAACTACTGAGCCCACGTGCCACAACTACTGAAGCCCACACACTTAGAGCCTGTGCTCCACAACAAGAGAAGCCACCACAATGAGAAGCCCGTGCACCGCAACGAAGAGTAGCCCCCACTCGCCGCAACTAGAGAGAAAGCCTGCGCACAGCAACAAAAGACCAAACTCAGTGAAAAATAAATAAATAGATAAATAAATTTTTAAAAAAAGTTTCTACACAGCTCATTAAAAAAAAAAAATAAAGACCTAAATGTAAGGCCAGACACTATAAAACTCTTAGAGGAAAACATAGGAAGAACACTCTATGACATAAATCACAGCAAGATCCTTTTTGACCCACCTCCTAGAGAAAGGGAAATAAAAACAAAAATAAACAAATGGGACCTAATGAAACTTAAAAGCCTTTGCATAACAAAGGAAACCATAAACAAGGTGAAAAGACAACCCTCAGAATGGGAGAAAATATTTGCAAGCAAAGCAACTGACAAAGGATTAATCTCCAAACTATACCAGCAGCTCAAGCAGCTCAATATCAAAAAAAGAAACAACCCAATCCAAAAATGGGTGGTAGACCTAAATAAACATTTCTCCAAAGAAGACATATAGGTTGCCAACAAACACATGAAAGGATGCTCAACACCACTAATCATTAGAGAAGTGCAAATCAAAACTACAGTGAGGTATCACCTCACACCAGTCAGAATGGCCATCATCAAAAAGTCTACAAAAAATAAATGCTGGAAAGGGTGTGGAGAAAAGGGAACCCTCTGTTGGTGGGAATGTAAATTGATACATCCAGTATGGAGAACAGTATGGAGGTTCCTTAAAAAACTAAAAATAGAACTACCATATGACCCAGAAATCCCACTACTGGGCATATACCCTGAGAAAACCATAATTCAAAAAGAGTCATGTACCACAATGTTCACTGCAGCTCTATTTACAATAGCCAGGACATGGAAGCAACCTAAGTGTCCATTGACAGATGAATGGATAAAGAAGAAGTGGCACAAATATACAATGGAATATTACTCAGCCATAAAAATAAACAAAATTGAGTTATTTGTAGTGAGGTGGATGGACCTAGAATCTGTCATACAGAGTGAAGTAAGTCAGAAAGAGAAAAACAAATACTGTATGCTAACACATATATTTGGAATCCAAAAAAAAAAAAAAAAGGTTCTGATGAACCTAGGGACCGGAGAGGAATAAAGACGAAGAGGTAGAGAATGGACTTGAGGACATGGAGAGGAGGAAGGGTAGACTCGGACAAAGTGAAAGAGTAGTATTGAAATATATACACTACCAAATGTAAAATAGATAGCTTAGCTAGTGGGAAGCAGCTGCATAGCACAGGGAGATCAGCTCGATGCTTTGTGACCATCTAGAGGAATGGGAAAGGGAGAATGGGACGGAGGCACAAGAAGGAGGGGATATGGAGATTTATATATACATATATAATGCATATAACTGATTCACTTTGTGCATCAGTATATATACATATAACTGATTCACTTTGTTATACAATAGAAACGAACACAACATTGTAAAGCAATTATACTCCAAAAAAGATGTTAAAAAAAAAAAGTGGATCAAAGACCTAAATCTAAGCACTAAAAGTATAAAACTCTTAAAAGCAAACAGGTAAATCTTCATGACTTTGGATTAGGCAACAGTTTCTTAGATATGACACCAAAACTGTGTGCAACCAACAAAAAAAATACATAAAGCAGAATTCATTAAAATTAAAAACTTTTGTGGCTTCTAAGTGCACTATTGAGAAAGTGAAAAGGCTACCCAGAGAAAGGAAGAAAATATTTGCAAATTATATATCTGATAAGGATCTCTTTTTAAGATATATAGGAACTCTTACAGCTCAACAATAAAAAGACAATTCAATTCTTTAAATGTACAAAAATTTGAGTAGACACTTCTCTAAAGCTATGTACATTGTTAATAGGCACATGAAAAGATGCTCAGTGTCATTAGTCATTAGGGGAATGCAGATCAAAGCCAAAATGAGATGCCATTTCATACCCACTGAGATGGCTATAACCAAAAAAGCAGACATTAATAAGTTTTGTTGAAGATGTGGAGAAATTGGAACACTCATACATTGCTGGTGGGAATACAAAATGGTGCAGCCACTTTGGAAAATAGTTTGGAAGTTCCACAGAGGTTAAACATAGAGTTATTCTGTGATCTAACTAGTACATGAGATTCATAAAAGCACTTTTTAATATTTATTCATTTATTTATTTATTTTGGCTGAGCCGGGTTTTAGTTGCAGCACACAGGATCTTCGTTGCAGCATGAGGGATCTTTAGTTGCAGCATGCAAACTCGTAGTTGTGGCAGGCATGCAGGATCTAGTTCCCCAACCAAGAATTGAACCTGGGCACCCTGCATTGGGAGTGCGGAGTCTTACCCACTGGACCACCAGGGAAGTCCCATAAAAGCATTTGAAATTATAGCTAAAAAATAGAAACAGCTCAAGTGTCCATGCATGGATAAACAAAATGTGGTATATGTGTACAATGGAATGTTATTCAGGCATGAAAAAGGAATGGAGTACTGATACTTGCTACAACATAGGTGAACCTTGAAACTGTTATGCTAAGTGAAAGAAGCCAGTCACAAAAGGCCACATATTGTATGATTTAAGAGTAAGCAAATCTATACAGACAGAATTAGTAGATAAGTGGTGGTCAGAATATGGAGGAGAGGGAGGAATGGGAAGTGACTGCGAACTGATATAGAGTTTCCTTTAGGAGTGGTGAAAGTGTTCTGGAATAGATAGTGGTGAACACACCTTGTGAATATACTAAAAACCACTGAATTGTATACTTTAATTTAAAACAGTGAATTTTATGTTATGAATTATATCCCAATAAAAATATATTAAGAGTTATCTGGCCTAAAATGTCAATAGTACTGAGATGAAGAATCATAGTAATCTATATAGATGCTAAATTCAGTCACATGGCCACAGATAGCTACAAGGTAGGCTAGGAAACACAGCCTTTAGCTAGGCAGTCATGCACTCAGTTAAAAATTTTACAATTCTAAATCAAGGTTTGACAAAGTATAGCTGGGGGCCAAATCTTTCCATTGCCTCTTTTTGTAAATAACGATTTATTTGAACATAGTCATGAACATTTATTTATATTATATGGCCCTCAAGGCCAAAATTATTTACTGTCTGGTCCTTAACAGAAAAGGTTTTTTGACCTTGCTGTGGAAGAGAGATGACTATTGGGACCAGGTAAAAATCTCTGCCATACTGTCCCACAAGAAAGAGCCTGAGTTCCACATGATACATTTTTTTAGTGGTACAGCTCTTTCAGTTCACACATACAAAACAATTTTTCACATAACAACCCACAGTACCAAGGTGGGAGGGTAGAAATCATTTCTGCAACTATAGTGTTTTCCTATGGCCTCAGCCATCAATGTAAAAGCTGACCCACTGATCCATACAACTTTTATCTTCATGAAGAGTATATTTTTAGGGTCAGCGTTCTCCTGTCCTCTATCTAGGTTTTGGCCAGACTCACTCTGATCCATCAGACCTCTTTCAATATCTTTGTTTCTTTATTTAATTGTGGATATAATTAGATATGTGTGGAAAGAGAAGAAGTATCCTAATTCATCTGGCCATACCCTTAAAAATGAATCTGAGGGGTGACATTAGTCACTAACAGAATCTGAACTCCAAAGCTTTCATTTCAATTAATATGTCCTTTTACATTTTTAATATGTGAACAACTTTGTTTTTATTTTTTTACTAAGTTATTAATCCGTTAACAAAGAAATATGTTTTGAGCACCTATGTTCCTGGCACTAGATACAGAAGTGAACAAATGAAATCTCTTTTCTCATTGCACTATGTTCTAATGTCAGGTAGGTATTGGGGAAGGGAGCAGAAAATTAATGAATAAACAAAAAGACAAAATTGAATGAGGGGTAAGAGAGTCAAGAAGAGTGAGAGGTTATTTAGATAAGGTAGACAGGGAAGGTCATTCTGAGTTGGTGATAATTAAATAAAGACTGGGCTGAAGCGAGGCAGCAGGTCATGTGACTCATCTGGGAACATTTCTTTTGGAGAGAACAGCAGGCACAAATGCCCTGAGTTGGAAACTAGCTTCATGTATTTGAAAAACAGCAGGACCAGTGTAGCTGGAGTGTAGTGAGCAGTGAAAGAGCAGGAGGAGCCAAGGAGACACAATCAAAACCAGATTATGTAAGACCTTGTAGGCCAAGGCAAGGGCTTGGGATTTTACTCTAAGGGTGATGGAACGTGATTTGAAATTTGATATAAAGACAGTGAAATGATCTGATTTATGTTATAAAATACTTTGGCCACCCCCAAAGCAATGAACAGAATGGCAATAAGTACATACCTATAAATAATTACTTCAAATGTAAATGGACTAAATGCTCCAATAAAAAGGCATATAGTGACTGAAAGGATATAAAAACAAGACCCATATATATGGCGCCTACAAGAGACTCATTTCAGATTTAAAGACACACACAGACCAAAAGTGTTGGAATGGAAAAAAGTATTCCATGCAAATGGAAATTAAAAGAAAGCCAGGGCAGCAATACTTATATCAGACAAAATAGACTGTAAAACAAAGAGACAAGGACATTATATAATGATCAAGGGACCAATCCAAGAAGATATAACAAATGCACTGAACATAGGAGCACATAAATATATAAAGCAGATACTAACAGACATAAAGGGAGAAATTGATAGTAACACAATAATAGTAGGGGACTTTAGCACCCCATTTACATCAGTAGACAGTTTGTCCAGACATAAAATTAATAAGGAAACACTGGCCTTAAACAATACATTAAATCAAATGGATTTAATAGATATAGATAAAGAACTTCTATGCAAAAGCAGCAGAGTACACATTCTTTTTAAGGGCACATGGAACATTCTCCAGGATAGATCACATGCTAAGCCACAAAGCAAGCCTCAGTAAATTTAAGAAAATGGAAACCATATCAAGCATCTTTTCTAATCACAACACTATGAGACTAGAAATTAACTACAAGAAAAAAAACCACAGTGGAAGGAGATAAAGGTGGCAGAGTAGGGGGATGCAGAACTCACCTCCCCACCACCCATGAACACATCAAAAATACATCTACATGTTGAACAATTCTCACTGAAAACTAACTGAAGACTGGCAGAGAGACTCCTGTACAACCAAGGCTGTAAGAAAGATCCACAGGGAATCGGGTAGGAAGAGAAGAGAAGCGATCAGGGACATGTGCCCCTGGAAGGGGACTCAGAAGAGAAGGGAGATTACATAAGGGAGATGCTCCCTGGCAAGTTTGAACCACATATTGGGTGCCCCAGCCCTGAGGTCCGGCACTGGGAAGATGAGGTCCCTAGGCTGGTTGAAGGGCCAGCAAGACTAACAGGAGGCTTGTAGGAAGCCTAGACTCCACTCATGAGGAGCATTTTCACACTTGCTCACTCCCAAAACAGCATGGAGGGGATGAATTGAAACTGCATGTGTTGCTGGCCAGTTTCCTGGACCACCCACGTGTGCACCCCAGCCTGAGCCAAGTCACTACTCAAGCCCCACTTGCTTCATGATGCTCCACACTGAGATGCAGGCTGCTAAGCCAAGGAGAGAACTTGGCTGTGAGGCACAAAGGTGGCTCAGACCCAAAGTGACATCTAAGCAAGGTGGGGGCAGCCATTACTAGTGCTTACACAGGCAGCAAATCAGAAGCAGTCTGGATCTCTGACTGTGGCCAGACTGCCAAAACCTGTACCCTGACTCACTCTGAGCATCCATACAGGCCTCACCTCCTCTGCATTAAAGCTCCACAACAGGGCAAGGCCAGCATCAGCTGAGGGGAGAGCTCAGACCCAAAGCAGCATCTGAGCAGGGCACAGCCTCTGCTCAGACTCACCAAGTGCCCGCACCAGCCCCTCATGCTCCAGCACTCCAATCCTCTGGGGCAGGATACAAAATTAATTTACAGAAATCGGTTGCATTTCTGTATGCTAACAATGAACTATCAGAAACAGAAATTAAGAACACAATCTCATTTACACTTCAAAAAGAATACCTAGGGGGCTTCCCTGGTGGCACAGTGGTTGAGAGTCCGCCTGCCGATGCAGGGGACACAGGTTTGTGCCCCGGTCCGGGAAGATCCCACATGTCGCAGAGCAGCTGGGCCCGTGAGCCATGGCCACTGAGCCTGCGCGTCTGGAGCCGGTGCTCTGCAACGGGAGAGGCCACAACAGTGAGAGGCCCGC
>NW_006799037.1:3994513-4011310 GCF_000442215.2 Lipotes vexillifer | reverse complement strand
GCAAAAAAAAAAAAAAAAAGAATACCTAGGAATAAATCTAAGGAAATAAAATATCTACACTTGGAAAACTACAAGACACTGATGAAAGAAATTGAAGACAACACAAAGAAATGGAAAGATATACTGTGCTCATGGATTGGAAGAATTAATGTTGTTAAAATTACCATACTATACAAGGATATCTACAGAGTCAATGCAACCACTATTTAAGTACCAGTGCTGTTTTTGTACAGAACTAGAACAAATAATTCTAAAATTTACTTGGAAGCACAAAAGATCCCAAATAGCCAAAGCAGTCTTGAGAAAGAAGAACAAAACTGGAGTTAGCATGTTCCCTGATTTCAAAGTATGCTACAAAGCTACAGTAATCAAGACAGTATGGTACTGGTCCCCCAAAGGGACCAGTTTATGTTTAACAACGTGCTACTAAAAGACCAATGGGACAATGAATAAATCAAAGAGGAAATCAGAAAATACTTCAAGACAAATGAAAATGGAAGTACAACATTCCAAAATCTATGGATGCAGCAAAAGCAGTTCTAAGAGGGAAGTTTAGTGATACAAGCCTATGTCAGGAAACAAGAAAAATCTCAAATAAGCAACCTAACCTTACACCTAAAGAAACTAGAAAAAGAACAAACAAGACCCAAAGTTAGCAAGTTAGTAGAAAGGAAGAAATAAAAAGATCAGAACAGAAATAAATGAAATAGAGACCAAAAAACCCCAAAAAAAACCAGAAAAGGTCAATGAAACTAAGAGCTGGTTCTTGGAAATATAAATAAAATTGATAAATCTTTAGTCAGACTCATCAAGAAAAAGAGAGAAGGCCTAAACTGTAAAACTGGAAATGAAAAAGGGGAAGTTACAACTGACAACATAGAAATACAAAGGATCATAAGAGATTACTATAATCAATTATATGGCAATAAAATGGACATCCTGGAAGAAATGGACAAATTCCTAGAAATGTACATCTCCCAAGTATAATCAATTATATGGCAATAAAATGGACATCCTGGAAGAAATGGACAAATTCCTAGAAATGTACAATCTCCCAAGACTGAACCAGGAAGAAATAGAAAACATAAACAAATCAAGTACCAGTAATGAAATTGAATCAGTAATTTTAAAAACTCCCAAAAGTCAAAGTCCAGGACTGAATAGTTTCAGACGTGAATTCTACCAAACATTTAGAGAAGAGTTAACATCTATGCTTCTCAACTATTCCAAAAAATTGCAGAAGAAGAAATGCTTCCAAACTCATTCTATAAGGCCAGTATCATCCTGATACCAAAACCATGCAGAGATATCACCAAAAAAGGAAAATTCCAGGTCAACATCACTGATGAACACAGATGCAGAAATCCTCAACAAAATACTAGCAAGCTTATCTCGACAATACATGTACATTAAAAGGATCGTACACCATGATCAAGTAGGAATTATGCCAGGATGCAATGGTGGAACAATATTTGCAAGTCAATCAATATGATATAGCACGTTACCAGAAGGAAGGATAAAAATCACATGATCATCTAAATAGATTCAGAAGAAGCATTTGACAAAATTCAACATCCATTCATGATAAAAACTTTCAACATAATAGAGCGAGCATACCTCAATATGATAAAAACCATATATGACAAGCCCACAGCTAACATCATATTCAACAGTGAAGAGGTGAAAGAATTTCCTTTACGGTTAGGAACAATACAAGGATGCCCACTCCCAGCACTTTTATTCAACATAGTATTGGAAGGCCTAGCCACAGTAATCAGACAAAAAATAAATAAATAAATAAATAAATAAATGGAATCCAAATTGGAAAGGAAGAAGTAAGACTCATTGTTTGCAGATGTCATTATACCATACAAAGAAAATCCTAAAGATGCCACCAAAAACTACTAGAAGTTATCAATGAATTTAGTAACATTGCAGGATACAAAATTAATTTACAGAAATCTGTTGCATTTCTGTATGCTAACGATGAACTATCAGAAACAGAAATTAAGAACACAATCTCATTTACACTTCAAAAAGAATACCTAGGGGGCTTCCCTGGTGGCACAGTGGTTGAGAGTCCGCCTGCCGATGCAGGGGACACAGGTTTGTGCCCCGGTCCGGGAAGATCCCACATGTCGCAGAGCAGCTGGGCCCGTGAGCCATGGCCACTGAGCCTGCGCGTCTGGAGCCGGTGCTCTGCAACGGGAGAGGCCACAACAGTGAGAGGCCCGCGCACCGCAAAAAAAAAAAAAAAAAAAAGAATACCTAGGAATAAATCTAAGGAAATAAAATATCTACACTTGGAAAACTACAAGACACTGATGAAAGAAATTGAAGACAACACAAAGAAATGGAAAGATATACTGTGCTCATGGATTGGAAGAATTAATGTTGTTAAAATTACCATACTATACAAGGATATCTACAGAGTCAATGCAACCACTATTTAAGTACCAGTGCTGTTTTTGTACAGAACTAGAACAAATAATTCTAAAATTTACTTGGAAGCACAAAAGATCCCAAATAGCCAAAGCAGTCTTGAGAAAGAAGAACAAAACTGGAGTTAGCATGTTCCCTGATTTCAAAGTATGCTACAAAGCTACAGTAATCAAGACAGTATGGTACTGGTCCCCCAAAGACACACAGATCAATGGAGCAGAATAGAGAGCTCAGAAATGAACCCACACTTACAGGGACAATTAATCTACAACAAGGAGGCAAGAATATACAATGGGGAAAAGATAGCCTCTTTGATGAATGGTGTTGGGAAAATTGGACAGGTACATGCAAAAGAATCAAACTGCACTATTTTCTCACACCATGCACAGAAATAAATTCAAAGTAGATAAAGACTTAAGTGTAAAGTCTGAAACCATAAAAGTAAACTTAGGCAGTATGCTCTTTGACATTAGTCTTAGCAACATTTTTTTGGATAAGTCTCCTCAGGCAAGGAAAACAAAAGTAAAAATAAACAAATGGGACTACATCAAACTAAAAAAGGTTTGCACAGTGAAAGAAACTATCACCAAAATGAAAAGGTTGCCTACTGAATGGGAGAAGATATTTGCAAATGATATATCCAATAAGAGGTTAATATCCAAAATATACAAAGACCTCACACATCTCAACATCAAAAAAAATGAACATCTGATTAAAAAATGGGCAGAGGACCTGATTAGCATTTTCCCAAAGAAGACATATAGATGGCTCACAAGCATATGAAAAGGTGCTCAACATCACTAATCTTTAGGGAAATACAAATCAAAACCGCAATGAGATATCACCATCTCATTAAGAGATAGCCCTTTTCTCTTAATACAGATCCTACTAGCCCTGGTTAGTCTGTAGCTCTGGTCTGAGGGAGAGATATCACCTCATACCTGTCAGAATAGCTATTATCAAAAAGACAAGTGTTGGCAAGGATGTGGAAAAAAGAGAACCCTTGCGTGCTGTTGGTGCGAATGTAAATTGGTACAGCAGTTGTGGAAAACAGTATGGAGTTTCCTTTAAAAAGTGAAAATAGAAATACCATATGAGTCAGCAATTCCTCTCCTGGGTATTTATCTGAAGAAAATGAAAACACTAATTAGAAAAGATATATGCACCCTTATGTTCACTGCAGCATTATTTACGATAGCCAAGATATGGAAGCAACCAAAGTTGCTTAAGATAGATGAATGGATAAAAAAGATGTGGTATATATATTCAGTAGAATATTACTCACCCATAAAAAAAGAATGAAGGGCTTCCCTGGTGGCACAGTGGTTAAGAATCTGCCTGTCAATGCAGGGGACAGGGGTTCAATCCTAGGTCTGGGAAGATCCCACATGCCGCGGAGGAACTAAGCCCGTGCACCGCAAATACTGAGCCTGAGCTCTAGAGCCTGAGAGCCACAACTACTGAAGCCTGCGTGCCTAGAGCCCATGCTCCACAACAAGAGAAGCCACGACAATGAGAAGCCCACACACTGCAACGAAGAGTAGCCCCCGCTCGCTGCAGCTAGAGAAAGCCTGCATGCAGCAACAAAGATCCAACACAGCCAAAAATAAAAACAAATGAATTAATTAGTTTTTAAAAAAAGAATGAAATCTTGTCATTTGTGACAATATGTATGAACTTAGGGTATTATGCTAAGTGAAATAAACCAGAGAAAGACAAATACAGTATGATTTAACTTATATGTAGAATCTTTAAAACAAAACAAACAATAAAACAGAAACAGTCATAGATACAGAGAACAAACAGGTGATTGCCAGGGGGGAGATGGATGGGATAAAACAGAAACAGGTGAGGGAGATTAAGAGGTACAAGCTTCCAGTAGGACTATAAATGAGTTATGAGTGTGAATACAATATGGGGATTGCAGTGAAAAATTATGTAATATCTTTTTATGGTGACAGACGGTAATTAGACTTATCGTGGGGATCATTTAGAACTATATAGAACATCAAATCACTATGTTGTGTAACAGAAACTAATATAGTGTTGTAGGACAATTATACCTCAAGAACAAACAAACTCAAAGAAAAAGAGGTCAGATTTATGGTTTCCAAAGGTGGGGTGTGTGGGGGAGGGAGAATTGGATGAAGGCAATCAAAAGATACACACTTCCAGGGCTTCCCTCGTGGCGCAGTGGTTGGGAGTCCGCCTGCCGATGCAGGGGACGCGGGTTCGTGCCCCGGTCTGGGGGGGATCCCGCGTGCCGCCGGGCGGCTGGGCCCGTGGGCCGTGGCCGCTGGGCCTGCGCGTCCGGAGCCTGTGCTCCGCGGCAGGAGAGGCCACAGCAGTGAGAGGTCTGTGTACCGGGAAAAAAAAACCAAAAAAGAAAAAAGAAAAAAAAAAAAAGATACCCACTTCCAGTTATAATATCAATAAGTACTAGGGATGTAATATACAACATGATAAATAAAATTAACACTGCTGTATGTTGTATATGAAAGTTGTTAAGAAAGCAACCCTAAGAGGTCTTATCACAAGGAAAAAATTGTTTCTATTTCTTTAATTTTATATCTATATGAGTTGATGGATGTTCACTGAACTTACTGTTATAATCACTTCATGATGTATGTAAGTCAAATCGTTATGCTGTATACCTTAAACTTATATAGTACTGTATGTCAATTATATCTTCATAAAATGGAAGAAAAAAAAGAACATATTTTGGCCACTGTGTAGGAGACTAAGAGCGAAAGCAGAAAGACCACTTAGGAGGTTATTACAACAATAAGATGTGGGTTGAGGCTGGCTAGGGCTAAGATGATACTGATGGAGGAGGTGAGAAATGACTACACTTGGTTATATTTTGGTTTTAGAGGTAGATTCAATGCAGGGCACGAGAGAAAGAGAAGAAAAGAATCAAGGATGACTTCTAGTCTGGGGTCTGACCAATCGAGTGAACGATTGTGTCATTGTTCCTCCAGAAGGAAGGAATTCCTTTCTTCTCCTCCAGAATGAAGACTGGAGGAGAAGCAGATTCGGGGTGTGGAGGACATCAAGATTTCTGTTCTGAATATGCTACATTTAAGATTCCACATAGACATCCACGTACAGAACTTGAGAAATCGGGGGAGAACAACTAGCGTCATTAGAGTCATGGGGTAGTCAGAAGAGGGAGGAGAAGGAAAGCCCTGAGTGGAGGGAGACGTCAATGAACAAATGAGGGTTTGTCCTTAGATAAGAGCATGCCAATTCCATTCCTTATCATACAGGGTCAACAGAGTAAGCAGGTTCAGATGATGAGCAGGTGCTCATCACAAATCTACCAACCCTCCAGCGTCTTGTCTGGATGTCTTGCCTGCTTGTCTCTAAAAGAAACGAGATTATCAGTCGAGGATAAGGAAAGGGAAGGGGATGTTGGAGATTCAGAGAGGAAAGTAATATGATAGTTTTAGAGAGTGTAGGATGACTTAGCATAAATATACATGATATAATTGAATGTTGGCAAGTCCATGTCTAACATGTACAAAACTTGACGCTATATAAGTGAAAGCAATCTAGAGGTTAAAGACATAGAAAGTAATGAGAACAACCATAATTTTCTTTAACTCAATCTTATCCCTGGGAATTGGCCCAAGGCAGCCATTGAAAAGAAAATATTATTGTGTGGCAGTTGTTGACTGTAAATTTTATTAGTGTCATTAATAAAAGTTTGGGACTTCCCTGATGGCACAGTGGATAAAACTCCACACTCCCAATGCAGGGGGCCTGGATTCGATCCCTGGTCAGGGAACTAGATCCCACATGCATGCCACAACTAAGAGTTCGCATGCCACATCTAAGGAGCCCACCTGCCACAGCTAAGACCTGGTGCAACCAAATAAATAAATAAAGATTTTTTAAAACAAAGAAAATAAAAGTTTTATGCTACACAACCAAAACAACCAATCATGTAGTAGCCACTGAGGAATCATACTTGAAGCTATATAAGTTAGTGAAAGCAATCTAGAGGTTATAGAGAAAGAGTATGGATTGTCACCCTTGTCTCATCTGCATTCTATGCAATTTTAATTAGATGTTCATTTCTCTATTCACTGTAAGCCAACAACTAGGATCAGAACCAGATGCTTTTCAAGCTCCAGATAATGTCTGTTCCTCATTCTGATAAATAATTTAAGACAGGCTTTCAAACAAGAAGGGCAACCATTTCAGGAGGCCTATAGTGATGAGGAAAATGCCAGTGATTTGTATCTTGAGCGTATAGAACACCCCAACTTCCTTAGAAGACAATATAGTGCAGTTGTGAAGTCACAGACTGACACTGCTCTGCCTGGGTTTGTGTCCCAGCTCTGCCACTGATTCACAGAATCTTGGGCAAATTACCTACCCTCTCTGTACATCAGTATTCTCTTTGTTAGAATGGGGATAATAGTATATACCTCATAGAGTTGTGAAGATTAAATGAGGTCATCTATACAAAGTGTTTAGAATGACTCTAGCTATTTCAGTTATACTCATGGGATTTTAATTTATTGGAGGTAACTGAGTGATGACATGGAGAGGCTAATGCCATTGAAAGAAGATTTTAATTACTTATGTTTCCAAGAGGAGGGGACACACCACATGATGCAGGGCCACATTGGGAAGCACCAGGGTTGATCAGGAAGCAAAAAGGAGTGAGAGAAAGCCTGGCCAAAGACTTTATTGTTTTCTGTAAGAAAGGCAAGACAGGGTAGGGAAACTGCTTACAAATGGCTAGTTTGAATAATTCAAGTGGGCTCTGGGCTATAGGGGTAGTCACTAGTTGCCTGGTAATTGAACCTGAGAAATTTAGGGCAGGGGAAATATTTGCTTGGTGTAGAAGAGTTAGATAAAGGAGGGACTATGTATTTACTTGGGATTGGTTGATCTGTGTATGAAAAGTATGTCTTCAGGCAAGTTGTTTATTATCTCTGGGACTTAGCTAATCCTGGGAGAAGCAGTCTCTTCTCAGCCAGCTAGGGCCCCCAAGATGTCAAAACATCATAAAAATATTTTTTAAATGATTAATACATTAGCCAATGAAAAGGGCTATATGAGTTTTGCTCTTCTTTTGCAGGAGATACTGAGACTTGTTAGATGTCAAAGACAAGGAGAGTTCAGATAGGGCTAATTGTGAAGATTTGAGTTGCTTTTGCTTTACAGGTGGCAGAGAACTTAAGGAAGCTTAGAAAAACTCTTGCCCAGAATTTTTCTGTTGGTTTGGAAAACTCTACTTCAGTTCTAGTTCCTGACACTATCCTGCTGACTTAGTGAACAATGTCTTGAGTTTAAGATTAAACCTCTCTGTGTCTGTCCACCTTTTGGTTTTCATGAAAACCAACCTAGAGATGTGCTTCACCATATTCTTGAATTGACCATGGTACTAAAGCTTTATGACATAAACCACCAACCTTTAAATGGGATAATACTAAGCTTGTACCACCAACCAGACTAACCAAATAAACAAAAGTATAGATGTGGGTGTGAACAAAATATGTTAGTAGCATACAGTATTCAGGAGACATGGTGGGGAGTTGTAGATATACAAACCTAGGGTAAAGGTTATATTGGTTCTTCTTGATACCATCTGAAAATGGCCTTCAACTTTGATCAACAGCTTAATGTATCTGGCCCAGCTCTTGGACCTATTCGCCTTTTAGGCTGTTGCATGTCTTGTAGATTAAAGCTCTTGCAGATTAAAGCTCTTAACTAGGTTGCCCTTGACCTCATGAACAAAAAGTTTCATAAGTAATTGTACAAGTGGTAAAAGTGGAATGGAGATGAATAGATTGGTTTGAGAATTCTTTCCAAAAATACCCACAGGACTTTATGGTAACTAATTATATATAGGGAATTAAGGGATGGGGGACTGAAATCTAATGACCTTGGGAAATGTTTGTTACCACTATGAAATGACATTGAAAGGAAGTTGATTTGGAGAGTAAAGGGGGTCCACGTCCAGACATGCTCTATTTAAGGTTATGTGATATCCAATAGCTATGCCCTCTAGGCAAGAGGGAGCATTAGCCTGGATGAGAAGACATCAGAATAAGAATTGTTGTGAAACTGGCAAGCAAGGACTAGGGTAGCCTAGGGCATGTCCCTTGGGTGTAGTAGGAAGAGAAAGGAAAGTACTAAGGAAAGTGGAGACCAGGTATTCAGAAGTAGGAGACCCAGGGTAGTATAATACCTGGACAGAGTTCAAAGGACATAGTTCACAAAGTAGAGAGCAGGCCATTGTGTCTAATGCAGTATAGACATTACATGAGACAAAAGCAAACTGATCCTTAAATGTGGCAACACAAGAGTCCTTGGCAAGAAGACTATGAATGGTGAGATAAGGAAGGCACATTTCAACAAATAAAGAAACACTTTATCTGGGTCAGGTAGAAGTGACTAGTATAGATCACTTAAGAAGTTTCACAATGAAGAGTTGGGCTAAAACCCTGGTAGGTACTCAGTATATTTTTTATTCTGTAAACATGTTATGTTTGATTTGATTTGATTCACAGATAATCTGTTTTGGAAAAGAAATTCCACTAATGTGAGAGTTCAATTGAACTTCCAGAGTAATGCCAAAGTAGTTTAGAAATATAGTGAAGTTATTTTAGAGAATATTTTTATTGAACAATATTACTCAGCACTCTAAAATTAAGAAAAAAGAAGGAGAAGAAGAAGAAAGGAGAATCTGTCAGCCGTCTTGCTAACATTTATCTCCTACAACAAGAGTATCACATGGTGCATTTGAAAAGGACAAAAACAATGTTATGTTGTGTTACTTTTGTATGTATAGTATTATGCTTCATGAGAATAAGGTAAAAAATACATACACTTTCACAAAGTTAGAAATTTCTGCTATGACTTTCAACTGCCACCCTCTGAATAGCACCTTCATAGAATTTCATAATGCAAATGAACAAAAATAATAAATATGGGTATGATTGTCAATATTCATGTTGAAATGTGTTATAATCATTTTGAGGTATGTTACAAGTAATTTATTATTAAGAAAAGTTGAATAACAATTTATAATCACAGCTGACTTCTTTGTAGAAATTGACAAGATTTTCTTAAAATTTATATGGAGATTAAAGGGATTCAGAATAGCCAAACAATCCAAAATGGTCTCGGAGAAGAAGGACAAATTTGGAAGACTCAAGCTTCCCAATTTCAAAACTTACTATAGAGCTACACTAATCAAGACAGTGTGGTACTGGCATAAGGATAGAAATACAGATCAATGGAATAGAATTGAAATCCAGAAATAAACCTTCACATTTTATGATCAGTTGATTTTCAACAAAGGAGCCAAGACAATTCAATTGGAAAAGAAGAGTTTTTCAACAAATATTGCTGGGACAACTGGATATGCACAAACAAAAGAGTGAATTTGGACCTATACCTCACATAATATACAAAAATTAACTAAAAATGAATAAAAACCTAAATCTAAACACTAAAGGTATAAAACTCTTAGGAGAAAACATAGGTGTAAATTATGACCTTTGATTAGCAATTGTTTCTTAAATATGAAACCCAAAGCAGGAGCAGCCGAAGGCAAAATAAATTAATTACACTTCATCAAGATTAAAAATTTTTGTGCTTCAAAGTACACCACTGAGAAAGTGAAAAGGCAGTCTACATAATGGGAGAAGATTTTTGTAAATCATATCTTGGATAAGAGATTAGAATCCAGGGACTTCCCTGGCTGTCCAGTGGTTAAGATTCCTTGCTCCTAATGCACAAGTCATGGGCTTGATCCCTAGTCGGGGAACTAAGATTCTGAATGCCACATGGTATGGCCAAAAAAAAAAAGAGAGAGAGAGATACTAGAATCCAGAATATATAAAAACACGTTCAGCTCAACCACAGAGAGACAAATAACCCAGCTAAAATAGGGGCAAAGGATCAGAGTAGACATTTCTCCATCAGAAGATTAAAAAAAAATTTTTTTTCATTCTTTCATGCAACATTATTTCCCAATAATTCATTTCTTCAGAGAAATGTATTTTTTCTTTTTTTTTATACAGCAGGTTCTTCTAGTTATCTATTTTATACATACTAGTATATATATGTCAATCACAATCTCCCAGTTCATCCCACCACCACCCACCCCCCACTTTCCTGCCTTGGTCTCCATACGTTTGTTCTCTACATCTGTGTCTCTATTTCTGCCTTGCAAACTGGTTCATCTGTACCGTTTTTCTAGATTCCACATATATGCGTTAATATACGATATTTGTTTTTCTCTTTCTGACTTATTTCACTCTGTATGACAGTCTCTAGGTCCATCCACATCTCTACAAATGACCCAATTTCGTTCCTTTTTATGGCTGAGTAATATTCCATTGTATATATGTACCACATCTTCTTTATCCATTCGTCTGTTGATGGGCATTTAGGTTGCTTCCATGACCTGACTATCGTAAATAGTGCTGCAGTGAACATTGGGGTGCATGTGTCTTTTTGAATTATGGTTTTCTCTGGGTATATGCCCAGTAGTGGGATTGCTGGCTCATATGGTAATTCTATTTTTAGTTTTTTAAGGAACTTCCATACTGTTCTCCATAGTGGCTGTATCAATTTACATTCCCACCAACAGTGCAAAAGTGTTCCTTTTTCTCCACACCCTCTCCAGCATTTTTTCTTTGTAGATTTTCTGATGATGCCCATTCTAACTGGTGTGAGGTAATACCTCATTGTAGTTTTCATTTGCATTTCTCTAATAATTAGTGACGTTGAGAATCTTTTCCTGTGCCTCTTGGCCATCTGTGTGTCTTCTTTGAAGAAATGTCTATTTAGGTCTTCTGCCCATTTTTTGATTGGGTTGTTTGTTTTTTTGATGTTGAGCTGTATGAGCTGCTTGTGTATTTTGGAGATTAATCCTTTGTCAGTTGCTTCATTTGCAAATATTTTCTCCCATTCTGAGGGTTGTTTTTTCATCTTGTTTATGGTTTCCTTTGCTTTTCAAATGCTTTTAAGTTTCATTAGGCCCCATTTGTTTATTTTTGTTTTTATTTCCATTTCTCTAGGAGGTGGGTCAAAAAAGATCTTGCTGGGATTTATGTCAAAGAGTGTTCTTCCTACGTTTTCCTCTAGGAGTTTTATAGTGTCCAGTTTTACATTTAGGTCTTTAATCCATTTTGAGTTTATTTGTGTGTATGGTGTTAGGGAGTGTTCTAATTTAATTCTTTGACATGTAGCTGCCCAGTTTTCCCAGCACCACTTATTGAAGAGACTGTCTTTTTTCCACTGTATATCCTTGCCTCCTTTGTCATAGATTAGTTGACCACAGGTGTGTGGGTTTATCTCTGAGCTTTCTATCCTGTTCCATTGATCTGGGCCTCTCACTGTTGTGGCCTCTCCCGTTGTGGAACACAGGCTCTGGACGCACAGGCTCAGCGGCCATTGCTCACGGGCCCAGCCACTTCACGGCATGTGGGATCTTCCCGGACAGGGGCACGAACCTGTGTCCCCTGCTTCGGCAGGCAGACTCTCAACCACTGCACCACCAGGGGAGCCCGATTATTGTAGCTTTGAAGTATAGTCTGAAGTCAGAGAGTCTGATTCCTCCAGCTCCGTTTTTCTCCCTCAAGATTGCTTTGGCTATTCAGAGTCTTTTGTGTCTCTATACAAATTTTAAGATTTTTTGTTCTACTGTAAAAACTGCATTGGTAATTTGGCAGGGATTTCATTGAATCTGTAGATTGCTTTGGGTAGTATAGTCATTTTCACAATACTGATTCTTCCAATCCAAGAACATGGTATATCTCTCCATCTGTTTGTGTCATCTTTGATTTCTTTCATCAGTGTCTTATTGTTTTCTGAGTACAGGTCTTTTACCTCCTTAGGTAGGTTTATTCCTAGGTATTTTATTCTTTTTGTTGCAATGGTGAATGGGATTGTTTCATTAGTTTCTCTTTCTGATCTTTCGTTGTTAGTGTATAGGAATGCAAGAGATTTCCGTGCATTAATTTTGTATTCTGCAACTTTACCAAATTCATTGATTAGATCTAGTAGTTTTCTGGTAGCATCTTTAGGTTTATCTATGTATAGTATCATGTCATCTGCAAACAGTGACAGTTTTACTTCTTTTCCAATTTTTATTCCTTTTATTTCTTTTCCTTCTCTGATTGCTGTGGCTAGGACTTCCAAAACTATGTTCAATAAGAGTGGTGAGAGTGGACATCCTTGTATTGTTCCTAATCTTAGAGAAAATGCTTTCAGTTTTTCACCATTGAGAAGGCTGTTTACTGTGGGTTTGTCATATATGGCCTGTTTATGATGAGGTAGGTTCCCTCAATGCCCACTTTCTGGAGAGTTTTTATCATAAACGGGTGTTGAATTTTGTTGAAAGCTTTTGCTGCAACTATTGAGATGATCATATGGTTTTTATTCTTCAATTTGTTAATATGGTGTATCACATTGATTGATTTGCATATATTGAAGAATCCTTGCATCCCTGGGATAAATCCCACTTGATCATGGTGTATGATCCTTTTAATGTGTTGTTGGATTCTGTTTGCTAGTACTTTGTTGAGGATTTTTGCATCTATATTCATCAGTGATATTGGTCTGTAATTTTCTTTTTTTGTAGTATCTTTGTCTGGTTTTAGTATCAGGGTGATTGTGGCCTTGTAGAATGAGTTTGGGGGTGTTTCTTTCTCTGCAATTTTTTGGAAGAGTTTGAGAAGGATGGGTGTTAGCTCTTCTCTAAATGTTTGATAGAATTCACCTGTGAAGCCATCTGGTCCTGGACTTTTGTTTGTTGGATGGTTTTTAATCGCAGTTTCAATTTCAGTGCTTGTGATTGGTCTGTTCACATTTTCTATTTCTTTCTGGTTCAGTCTTGGAAGGTTATACCTTTCTGTGAACTTGTCCATTTCTTCCAGGTTATCCATTTTATTGGCATAGAGTTGCTTGTAGTAGTCTCTTAGGATGCTTTGTATTTCTGCGGTGTCCATTGTAACTTCTCCTTTTTCATTTCTAATTTTATCAATTTGAGTCCTCTCCCTCTTTTGCTTGTGAGTCTGGCTAATGGTTTATCAATTTTGTTTATCTTCTCAAAGAACCAGATTTTAGTGTTATTGATCTTTGCTATTATTTTCTTCATTTCTATTTCATTTATTTCTGCTCTCATCTTTATGATTTCTTTCCTCCTACTAACTTTGGGTTTTGTTTGGTCTTCTTTCTCTAGTTCCTTTAGGCATAAGTTTAGATTGTTTATTTGAGATTTTTCTTGTTTCTTGAGGTAGGATTGTATTGCTATAAACTTCCCTCTTAGAGCTGCTTCTGCTGCATCCCATAGGTTTTGGATTGTTGTGTTTTCGTTGTCATTTATCACTAGGTATTTTTTGATTTCCTCTTTGATTTCTTCAGTCATCTCTTGGTTATTTAGTAACGTATTGTTTAGCTTCTATATGTTTGTGTTTTTTACTTTTTTTCCATGTAATTTATTTCTAATCTCATAACGTTGTGGTCGGAAAAGATGCTTGATATGATTTCAATTTTCTTAAATTTACTGAGGCTTGATTTGTGACCCAAGGTGTGATCTATCCTGGAGAATTTTCCATGTGTACTTGAGAAGAAAGTGTAATCTGCTGTTTTCAGATGGAATGTCCTATAAATATCAGTTAAATCTATCTGGTCTATTGTGTCTTTTAAAGCTTGTGTTTCCTTATTAATTTTCTGTCTGGATGATCTGTCCATTGGTGTAAGCGTGGTGTTAAATTCCCCCACTATTATTGTGTTACTGTCAATTTGCTCTTTTATAGCTGTTAGCATTTGCCTTACGTATTGAGGTGATCCTATGTGGGGTGCATATATTTTTATAATTGTTATATCTACTTGGACTGATCCCTTGATCATTATGTAGTGCCCTTCCTTGTCTCTTGTAACGTTCTTTATTTTAAAGTCTATTTTATCTGATGTGAGTATTGCTACTCCAGCTTTCTTTTGATTTCCATTGGCATGGAATAGCTTTTCCCATCCCCTCACTTTCAGTCTGTATGTGTCCCTAGGTCTGAAGTGGGTCTCTTGTAGATAGCATATATATAGGTCTTTTTTTGTACCTGTTCAGCAAGCCTGTGTCTTTTGGTTGGAGCATTTAATCCATTCACATATAAGGTAATTATCAATATGTATGTTCCTATGACCATTTTCTTAATTGTTTTGGGTTTGTTTTTGTTGGCACTTTTCTTCTCTTGTGTTTCCCACTTAGAGAAGTTCCTTTAGCATTTCTTGTAGAGCTGGTTTGGTGGTGCTGAATTCTCTTAGCTTTTGCTTGTCTGTAAAGCTTTTGATTTCTCCTTCGAATCTGAATGAGATCCTTGCCATGTAGAGTAATCTTGGTTGTAGGTTCTTCCCTTCCGTCACTTTAAATATGCCATGCCATTCCCTTCTGGCTTGTAGAGTTTCTGCTGAGAAATCAGCTGTTAACCTTATGGGAGTTCCCTTGTATGTTATTTGTCATTTTTCCCTTGTTGCTTTTTATAATTTTTCTTTGCCTTTAATTTTTGTCAATTTGATTACTATGTGTCTCAGCCTGCTTATCCATGGATTTATCATGCCTGGGATTCTCTGCCCTTCCTGGACTTGGGTGGCTGTTTCCTTTCCCATGTAAGGGGAGTTTTCAACTATAATCTCTTCAAATATCTTCTTGGGTCCTTTCTCTCTTCTCCTTCTGGACCCCTATAATGTGAATGTTGGTGTGTTTAATGTTGTCCCAGAGGTCTCTTATGATCTTCTTTTCCTTTTGTTCTTTTTTCTTTATTCTGTTCTGTTGCAGTGATTTCCACCATTCTGTCTTCCAGGTCACTTATCCATTCTTCTGCCTCAGTTACCATGCTATTGATTCCTTCTAGTGTATTTTTCATTTCAGTTATTGTATTGTTCATCTCTGTTTGTTCTTTAATTCTTCTAGGTGTTTGTTCTTTATTTCTTCTAGGTCTTTGTTAAACATTTCTTGCATTTTCTTGATCTTTACCTCCATTCCTTTTCAGAGGTCCTGGATCATCTTCACTATCATTATTCTGAATTCTTTTTCTGGAAGAATTTTCTGAATTCTTGTTCTGCCTATCTCCACTTCATTTAGTTCTTTTTCTGGGGTTTTATCTTGTTTCTTCATCTGGTACATAGTCCTCTGCCTTTTCATTTTGTCTGTCTTTCTGTTAATGTGGTTTTCATTCTATAGGCTGCAGGATTGTAGTTCTTCGTGATTCTCGATTTTTTCTTTTTTATTTAGCTTGACCAATGAGTGAACAGAGGTGTCAGTTCTGGATGGAGGCTTTAAGAGTCAGCACCTTCCTCACCATGTTCTCCTTTCCATATGCCACAACTACTGACAATGTTCCAGATAGAGGCTGCTCTGGCACCTTGTGTCCCAGATTGAAGATGACATGGGATAGAACCAGGGTCAACCTGCTGGTGTTGGTGGGTCTCTTGTAGAGGTTGGGGGGCGGGGCAGCTGTGGCTCACCATGGGGATAAGGGCACTTGCAGCAGCAGTTCTGGGAAGTACTCATTAGCATGAGCCTTCCCAGAGGCCGCCATTAGCCACACCAATAAAAAATTTTTTTTTAAATTCTAGAAGATAGAAAATAAAAAAGAATGTGTTACTAGATGAGGTAACAAAAGAATCCACAGCCTAGAATAAGCTTCAAGGAGGCTGCTGTATAGCCAGGAGAGAGATATGTCTGGCAAACTCAGAAAGGCTTTGGAGTCAATGTCATCAGATAAGACTGAGAGTAAGACTGAGACCTGCTACTAAGTACAGGGCATTCATCTGAGGTTTAAACACATGTTCAAAGGCAACAGGTCATGCAATGCCTACCCTCTTACCCAATAACCTAGGGTGGGGAGTTGGAGGGGAAGAAAGATTCTTCTCTAAAAGATTAGTCATCTTCCACTCACTTTCCTGATACAGGTTTATGTAGCATGTGCTTTTTGTGCCCCTAGTTTCATCCCCTCAGGCCAGCTTGGGTTTTAGTAGCAGCTGTGGTAGACAGCTTCTATGTTCCAAGTTCTCTTACCTCTAGCTCTCCCTATGCTTTGATGTTCAGCCTCAGTGTTTTTCCTGAAGCCAAGGAAGATCTGTCATCCCTCCACAGGGTAGTCCAGAAACACTCCTGGGAGCAAGCCTCAATAGAGGGTGGGAATCAGTTAAAAAAAAAAAAAGCCGTAGCTTCCCATCCTTAAGAAGGACAATTCTGAGGCCCATTTTGTGTATTTCTTTAGAGGGTTCAGAGAGGGACTGAATCCCAGTTGCCCATGCAGTAACTCAATAACACATCTTTTTTAGCAGCAGTTTCTCTTTATCTCTCTCATTTTCTTTATTCCC
>NW_006799037.1:3970028-3994503 GCF_000442215.2 Lipotes vexillifer | reverse complement strand
TTCCTGCTTCCTGATATTACCTCCTACACCCAAGCCCTTGTTTCAATCTCTCCTTTGTGAGAAATTGAAACTAAAATAATTGTTTAAAAGTATACATATAAAATTATATACAATATTTAATTTTATTTTATATACATACATACTCTTGCTAAGAAGGGGCAGGAGACAGCTTCAGGTACTCAGTTAGGGAGGAGATATTGGGATATATGTATATGTATAGCTGATTCACTTTGTTATAAAGCAGAAACTAACACACCATTGTAAAGCAATTATACTCCAATAAAGATGTTTTAAAAAATTAAATAAATAATATCGTTGAGTGTTTACATCCAATCTTGCTCCATTTAATTCTCAATAACTCAGCTGGTTGCACATTTGTCTTGGTTTAAGGGACATTGGTGTGTTTCCTGGTTAATCCAGAGGCTAATTGGTCTTTCTTAGCAGAAGAAAAAAGTCATAAAGAGGTAATGACCAAATGATGTGAGCATATTTGCATATTACCAAACTCTTAGAAGCTTGGTAAAATAATTAAGAGAAGCCTGGTGAAACAATCTAAGAAATTCTCTCACATATATTATTTAGAGTTTTGGCAAGATAAAATGGCTCCTATTTATTAGAATGCCTAAGGAAAGGTATCATGAGTCTGGGCCATGCCCTCAGCTCCCATAGTAAGTCAAGGACAAGGAAAAGTTCAGCACATCCAGCATATGGATGATGCTAGGGGAGCCACTCCACTCAAGCGCCAGCAGAAAAGGTTAAGGTAAAACTACAGCTTTACCACAGGACCATACCTCATTAGACAGTCCCTCTTAACAGAGAGATAACTGGGATGTTGCTGAACCTTTTTGGAGTAAACTTCAGGAGCAACACTTTTTTTTTTTTTTTTTTTCTTTTTTTCTTGCGTTATGCGGGCCTCTCACTGTTGTGGCCTCTCCCATTTGCGGAGCACAGGCTCCGGACGCGCAGGCTCAGCGGCCATGGCTCACGGGCCCAGCCGCTCCGCGGCATGTGGGATCTTCCCGAAACGGGGCACGAACCCGCGTCTCCTGCAACGGCAGGCGGACTCTCAAGCACTGCGCCACCAGGGAAGCCCAGCAACACTTTTTTGAGGGGTGATGTTGTCTTCCTTTTTGGCCATACTCTACTCCTAACAGGTAGAAGAAAGAGAAGTAAACTTGTCATTAGGGTTTATTAATTTAGTATAGCAGAGGAGCCAGGGATGATTGGGAAAAGGCAGAGGATAAATGCGAGAACTGCCATATCAGGAGGTGGCAAGGTTGGTGCTAGTAGTTGTAAGTGTGACTGAGTCCGGAAAAGAACACAACTGTGTTCCTCTGCCAGCACAGCACTGGTAGTGGGGGCAGTAGGCATGGAGAACTATACCCAGGTCTACTGGCCTGATAGTGAAGATGTGAAGCTTCCAAGACGGGAATGAATCAGAGAAAATCAGATAAAGTCAAACTGAGGGTGCCGACAATTGAGGTGACCCTGCAGTGACTGGTCATTATGGGGAAAGTAGACACATAGTGTAGAGAGGCAGCATCCTTCCAAGTTTATCCTCTGAGACACAGCTGTGGGGGAAACTTGATGAGAGAAGGAATCCTCAAAGGCACAGCTTTCAAGAAGACCCTTTTAATTTTCTCGATCTCGTCTTGCTGAATGGTTTCATAGCCCACTGTTGATGTTGTAATGAACTATTTTATTTAATTTTTAAAATTTCTTAAGTTATGTTTATTGTCAAAAAGGAAAATTTTAGATGAGAAAATGAATTTATAAACAGTTATAATAGCTCCTCGGATTTAGCCACTGTTGGTTATATATGGCATCTAAAGTTTTTGGTACACAGATAGACATTTTTGTTGAGGAAAAAAAGAAAAAAAGATGGGCTCAAACAGCATGTACTATTTTGTGACTTGCTATGCTGAACAACTGGTTAAAAAAACAAACAAATATTGGTTTACTGTGGATATAGCAAAGACTCCATAGCTGTTTGAAATACATCAGAGACTTCCTTGGGCTGGGTTCCTCAGAAGACCCCAAAGAATTGGGTGGATCTGAAGTTTTGTAAGGTCAATTCTGAGACTGAAACAGGAGGAAGAAAGGGGTCTCCTCTCTCTTCCCCACAGTCTCCCCCACCTCTTAGATTTTAAGAGCTGAGTCATGAAGCTGAGCTCACAGCACTACTCCAGAATGACTATGCCTCCCTCAAAGTCTCAGGCCACGAGGTCAAGAGAATGACTAAGGACAGAGGAGCCATCAGAGAGGCCAGTTCTACTCTTTGGTTTCACTTATCAAAATTGTCTTGCCTTTTTTTTTTTTTTTTTTTTTTGCTGTACGCGGGCCTCTCACTGCTGTGGCCTCTCCCATTGTGGAGCACAGGCTCCGGACGTGCAGGCTCAGCGGCCATGGCTCACAGGCCCAGCCGCTCCGCGGCATGTGGGATCTTCCCGGACCGGGGCACGAACCTGTGTCCCCTGCATCGGCAGGCGGACTCTCAACCACTGCGCCACCAGGGAAGCCCTGTCTTGCCTTTTTGAACACTGCTTCCGTTAGCCTATTTTGTTGTTATGATGTAAACAGTCTGATTCTCTTGTCTCTCTCTCTCTCCCCGCATTTAATTCTTTGCACAGTGCAGGACTAATCTCTTAGAGATTTTCTTTGAAGGGTAACAGGAAGGCTCCAGAACAGCTGCCTAGGAAAACCCATATCACGCTTAAGGATTTCCAAGGCTGTATCTGGATGCGTATATCAGCAAAGAGTATGGTACGGTGGTTAAGAGCATGGCTTCTGGAGCCAAGACTGCCTGAGCCTCCATCCTGGCTCTGCTGTTTACTAATTGTGTGACACAACTAGGGCAAGTTACTTAACATCTCTTTTCCTCAGTTTCCTCATTTGAAAAATAAGAGTGATTTTATTACAACTTGCTTCTTATTTGTGAGGTTTAAATGAATTTTTACACACAAAGTGCTTAGAACAGGGTCTGACAGATGGTGAACTCAGAATTTTTCCTCACTCAGTGAGAGTTCCTCCCTCAAACATTCAATCTCCTTATCCCCTTTTCCTCTGTCTCATTCAAACTACTCCCTGAAAAGCTCCAGTGTAAAAGTTGAGAGCCGTTTGCAATATCACAAGCCTTAACCTGAAATGATGGAACTAGAGTTGTAGGTGGTGTTAACATTTGGCACTGCCTCCCACAAGATGACTCTCAAAAAAAAAAAAAAAAAAAAAAAAAAAAAAAAAAAAAAAAAGATGACTCTCAAAGCTGGCTGTCCCCGGTCAGTACGGAGAAGAGCCTTCACGTCTGTAAATGGTGATGCAAATCTAATTGCTCCACATTATTAAAATCTTTAAGTCCATAAAGAATATTCTATGAGGGTCAGATTATACTACAGCCCATTCAAGTGAAGACTGCTTATTCTTTCACAACCCTGTGTAGCAATACTTCCATATATTAAGTGAGGTCAGAAGCCTCTTTTCTCTTTGTTTCTTAGTGTTGTTTTTCACCCTTACTCTTTCATCTATTTGTAAATATCTCTGCTTTTTCATAGTCCATGCCATTTGGCTTTATCACCTTCTAGTCTTCATTGTGCCTGTCGTCTCTTGACATCCTAGACTCTACCTCTCATTCATTGCAGACTCAGGCTCATAAACCTTCCGCTCCACCCTTACACCTGACATCAACATGGGTGACTTCCATGTCTAGAGAGTGCTAATGATCCAACATCTTGGCTTTTGGTCTCCTGATCTTTTTATTTTCAGTGACCTCCACCGCTGTCACCTCAGCCACACACTCCCAATATTACACCCTGGACCTTGTCTTCACCTAAAATTATTTTGCCTGTAAAATCACTAAATCAGACAACCCATTCTCAGCCTTCCAGCCATCTCTCTTCCCACCCCTACCCCCTTGTCAAGTCTCAGCAGATGAACCTGCCTCTTATTTCACTGTGAAAGTAGAAGCTGATAAACTGGTACTCCTACAGCCCTACTACAATATCCTCATACCCACCTGGAATATGGACCCAACCCCATCTGTCCCTTTTGTTGTAATGTAACAAAATGTATCCTTCCTCTCACTTGAGGCTAATATTTGCATTTTTGCTTTTGATATCACTCCCCATCTCTTCTTAGTAAGCTTGGTCTATTATCTACCTTTCACTTGTAAGATTAATAGCTCCCTCTCCCCTAATATATAAAGAGCTCCTAGAAATTGAGAAGAAAAAGACCAACAAGTCAAATGAAAAAATGGATAAAGACATAAACAATAAGACTCTTTGAGAGACAGAGTTCACTATAAAAAAAATGCAAATTGCATTTAAACATACAAAAACACGTTCAACCTCTTTCATAGTAAGATAAATGCCAAGTAAAAGTATAATAAAATACCAATGACCACTCATGAGATTACAAAATAGTCAAAGGTGTGACAGCATTTTCTGTAACAGACACTTTCACATAATTCCTGGGAGAACAAAATGATATGAACCCCATGGAAGGCAATATGACAATATCCATCAAAATTAAAAGTGCACCAATCTTTAATCCAGAAATCCCACTTCTGAAATTTTAACCTAAAAATATACTTATACATACAAACTTTCAACTGTATAAGGTTATCCAGCGCAGCATCGTTTATAGTAGCAAACGATTGGAAACAACCTGTGTCCCTCTGTAGACACTAAGAAAGATATACAGGATCTATTGTTAAGTGAAAAAATTCAAAGCTCAGCTGCTTTTGTGGAAGAAAGAGGGGGAGGATTATTAATTTACATTAGTATATGCTCATATCTGCCTAAAGAAATAATAGAAAGATTCCAAAAAAACTAATAGTGGTTACATATCAAAGTCAGAGTAGGGGATGTGGATTGTGGGGAACTAGAGTAAGACTACTCAATGCGTAATTTAAACCAAGTGAATTTATTACTTATTCAAAAATAATTAAATTGAATTTTTAAACATTTTGCCATCTGACCCACATAGCTGCTCCAAATGCTGACCTAATTCACTCCTCCCCTTTGCATTCAAAATTTTTTCAGAGTTGTTTCACTTACTGCATCTATTTCCTTACCTCCTACTCATGAACACACTACAATCTGGCTTCTGTCCCCATTATTAGTTAAGTTGCTGTTACCTATTCTCTCCAGTGACCTCCATATTGCTACATCTGATGTGTATTATCTAGTTTTTCTCTTATGTAATCACTTAGGAACATTTGACAAACTACCTCTTTTCTGATGCACGTTCTTCCCTTGATTTCCGTGTCTCCACACAGTCCTAGTTTTCCTCCCATCTCTCTGGATGCCCTGATTTTTCTTCTTCTCTTCTCCCTTACACTTTTTTTCCTCTTCTGGTCAAGGGCAATGTCTACAGGCAGACTTAACAGTTGCAATTCTAGCAGCCCAAACTCCTGGCAGTTGTGGAAGGGAAATCTGGAGGGAGCATCAAAGTATCCACTGCAGATATATGTACTATTAATATTTTCTCCTAGGGCTTCCCTGGTGGCACAGTAGTTAAGAATCCGCCTGCCAATGCAGGGGACATGGGTTCGAGCCCTGGTCTGGGAAGATCCCACATGCTGCAGAGCAACTAAGCCCATGCGCCACAACTACTGAAGCCCACGTGCCTAGAACCCGTGCTCTACAACAAGAGAAGCCACCACAAGGAGAAGCCTGCACACCGCAACAAAGAGTAGCCCTGCTCACCGCAACTACAGAAAGCCACGCACAGCAACGAAGAACCAAAGCAGCCACAAATTAATTAATTAAAAATAAATAAAAGAAATGCAACAAAAATATTTTTAAAATAAATAAAGACTATAGGGTTCCTGGGACTTCCCTGGTGGCGCAGTGGTTCAGAATCCACCTGCCAATGCAGGGTACACGGGTCCAAGCCCTGGTCCGGGAAGATCCCACATGTCACAGAGAAACCAAGCCCCTGCGTCACAACTATTGAGCCTGCGCTCTAGAGCCCACGAGCCACAACTACTGAGCCTGCGTGCCTAGAGCTCGTACTGCACAACAAGAGAAGCCACCGCAATGAGAAGCCCACGCACTGCATCGAAGAGTAGCCCCCGCTCGCCACAATTAGAGAAAGCCCACACGCAGCAATGAAGATCCAATGCAGCCAAAAATTAAAAAAAAAAAAAAAAAAAGACTATAGGGTTCCTTTTAAAATATATATATTTTTTTTCTCCTAGTATGTGATTTGCCTTTTCATTTTCTTTTCAGTGTCTCAATGAATGGCTAGTTTCCATTTTTACAAAGTCCAATAAATCATTTTTTTCTTTTATGTTAAGTGCTTTCTTTCTGTGAAGATTTTTAAAAAATGTTATTGTGGTAAAAAACACATAACATAAAATTTACCATCTTAACCATTTTAAAGTATACAGTTCAATAGTGCTAAGTAGTTCGCATTGTTATAAAACAGAACTCCAGAAGTTTTTCATCTTATAAATCTAAACCCGTATACCCATTAAACAACTCCCTCTTCTCTATTCCTCCAGGCCCTGGTAACAACCCGTAGATTGAAAAAAATGCACCACATAAAAGTGGAGAATTTTGTTTTATTTGGTGACAAAACTGGGGGCTTAAGCCCAGGATGCAGCCTCTCAGCTCAGAGAGACTGCTCCAAAGATGTAAGAGAGGAGCCAGGATGTATAGGAGTATTTACAACAAACACCAGGTAGTAGGAACTTCAAAAGATTACAGTTGATTAAGGAGAACCAGACATCTCATTAATGAATTTAGTGCTTTTCTATATATCGCAATATGCAAAGCTCTGGGCTCACTGAGATTATTCCTTTGGTAAGAACTTCAGCTATCTGGGGCCAGTATCCTGTGCTTTCTCATTCTGAGTCTCCTCAGGGTGCACCGTTGGGGGGTGCCTGCAGTGACTGATGGCAGCATCCTGTTTCTATCCTGAGTTCCCTCAGGGCTCACCATCAGGGCAGCTGCAGTGTGAAGGCTTGATGGCTACAACGTCCTTTGTTTACTGATATGGCAGGCAACATTTTTTCATTGACAAACCATTCTGCTTTCTGTCTCTACGATTTTTACAACTCTATATACCTCATATAAGTGGAATCATACAGTATTTGTCTTTTAGTGACTGGCTTATCTCACTTAGCATTTTGTCCTCAAGGTCCATCCATTTTATATCATGTGACGGGATTTACTCTCTTTTTAAAGTTGAATAATATCCCACTGTATGTCTATACCACGTTTTATTTATCTATTCGTCTATCAGTGGACATTTGGATTGCTTCTACCTCTTCTGTGAATAGTGCTACAATGAACATGGGCATGCAAATATCTCTTTTAGACCCTGCTTTCAATCCTTATGGATATATGCCCAGAAGTGGGATTGTTGGATCATCTGGTAGTTCTATTTTTAATTTTTAGAGGAAACTCCATATTGTTTTCCATAGTGACTGAACCATTTACAGTGCCACCAAAAGTGTTCGAGGGTTCCAATTTCTCCATATTCCCTCCAACCCCCTTTTTTTTTTTCACAGTAGTCATCCTAATGAGTATGAGGTATCTGGTGCTTTTAGTGACTTCTTTTAGAAATATTTACCTATCCCAAGTTTTCAAATATATCCTTCCACATTTAAAGCTTTGGCTTTTAACATTCAAGACAATGATTCATCCCAAATTAATCTTTGTGTGTGAAATGTGATATGAGTCAAGGTTCATTTTTTTTCGTTGAATATCCAGCTGTTCTGGCACTATTTGTTGAAGAAACTTTACAATACACACTGAACTTTCTTGGCACCTTGACAAGTGTCTTTTTCTTTTTAAATTTTTATTTATTTTTTGGCTGCATTGGGTCTTCGTTGCTGCGTGTGGGCTTTCTCTAGTTGTGGCGAGCTGGGGCTACTCTTCATTGCACTGTGCAGGCTTCTCCTTGTGGTGGCTTCTCTTGTTGCAGAGCATGGGCTCTAGGCGCATGGTCTTCAGTAGTTGCAGCACACGGGCTCATTAGTTGCGGCACGTGGGCTCAGTAGTTGTGGCTCGTGGGCTCTAGAGTGCAGGCTCAGTAGTTGTGGTGCACGGGCCCAACTGCTCCGCGGCATGTGGGATCTTCCCGGACCGGGGCACGAACCCGTGTCCCCTGCATTGGCAGGCGCACTCTCAACCACTGCGCCACCAGGGAATCCCTAACATTAGTTTTAAGAAGCATCCCAACTTCAGAAATGTTAAGCTGCGGGGCAAAAACTGCATCTTAGAATTGAGAAAATAGGGACTTCTTTTGGAGTCTCACAGCACCTAGCAACTGTATGTGGGTCACACACAGGGAGTGGCATAAGGAGTTTTGGAATCAGACAAACCTGGATTCTGACTTAACTCTACATGGCCTTGAACAATTTATCTAATTTCTTTTAGCCTCAGTTTCCTTGTATATACAGTGAGGATCCAGTGTTGTGATGAGAAATTAAACTATGTAAAATGCCTGGTGAAGCTATTTGATAAATATTCCTTTCCCCTCATATTTTCATTTTTTCCAATAAATATTATCTTCATTTGTCTCAGTGACTTGGGGTGTAGGAGGAATTTCTTTACCTAATTTCTCTGTTTTTAAAAAAGACTTTCAAATTATTTCAACTCTCCTCACCTTTAGCAAGATGTACCATCTAGTGTTAATCCTATTTTTCTCTGAAATATTCAACTTTTTCAAGTTCTTGAGAGAGAGGTTTGCACATAATTATTTGGAAATTTCATCACGTTAAGGAGAAATTTAATAACAATGCTATTTGATCACCAGAAGTCAGAAATCTTTCAGCTTCAGTTAGATTAAAGCAGAGTCTCTCAACTTTAAGGGCCACACAGCTCACCTGAGGATCTTGTTAAACTCTGATTCTGATTCAGGAGGTCTGGAGTGGAGCCTGATATTCTGCATTTCTAGTAGGCTCCAAGGAGATGCTAATGCCTCTGGTGTAAGGATCATATATGCAGAAGCCAGGGATACGAGCCTCGAATTCTCTGGGGGAAAAAAAATTTTTTTTTTAACTCTGAGGTTCATGAATAATGTTGTCCTTGGCTGAGGATGCTTTGGTTGAAGGGAGAGAGGGAGTTGTTCATTGAATTTTTACTATGCATATACCATGCAAGCATATGTATGGGGTGAAGGATAGGCTGACTGAGCGCAAATATTTTCTCTTTTAGGAACTCTGGATTTGGAGTCAAACGATATAGTTTCATATCCCAGCTTCCCCACTTAGAATCCATTGTGATCTCTGGCAAGTTGCTGAGCTCTCCAATCCTCTCACAGGGTAGTAGTAAAGATGCAATGAGATCATATAAATGCATTTATCCTGACTTCTCAAAAACATTTACTAGGTATTACCTAAATATGCATTTCTGTGGCAATTCTTGCCAAACTAATTCACTAAATAAAAATAAAGAGCACTGGGTAGAGTGTCTGGTCCTGGGTTTGAGTCCTTACTCTATGCCCTAAGTAGCTGCATGATCACTGGACAATTGGGAGCCCAGTATCTCATACATAAAATAAGGAGATTGGGTGGGATATTGTCTTACAGTCCTAAGGGTCCTCACTCTGTAATGATCCATGTAATTCTTGAGCATCTCTTCTCTGTAAGGCAGAGGCAGGCAAACATTAAAAGAAGCTGTCTCTTGAGTCAGGATTATCTGAATTGACATAGTAAACCAAGAGTCAGGGGAAGAAAGAAAAAGAGAGAGAGAGAGAAAAAAAAAAAGGATCTTGAAGTGGTGCTGACCCATCTCCTTGGTTCTGTCAGCTCATGCCAGCTTTCAAAAATGAAACAGCTCAGGGGAGGTGGCTTCCAGAGACACCTCATCTGTTTCAATACTAATAAGGGTTTTCATCCCCTTAGTCACCACTCACCTGTAGGCCTTAGGACTAGGGGGAGAGGGGTGGTACATAAAGTATGCTCAGTCGGTCATTGACCCTGAGGTTTGTTCTGAATGCAGCCATCTCTCTTGCCAGGCATATATGAGACTTCCATCAAAAATGGACTCACAAGTCCCAAACACAAAATTAGAAACTTTAAGGTAAAGAAACCCAAAATGATACTTGATAAAACTAAAGGGTAAGAAAATAAATCTCTCAACCACATTTCAAGTTCAGTGTATTTTGCAGAATTCACAGAAGTATGTACGGAAGACATTAGGTACTAAGTAAACAAAGATCAAAGCCATATCAACAAACCATTATACCACTGTGACCAAATAATGATAGCTAATTTTTTTTACCTGTGAACAATGTCAATGGGTTAAAATCTTAACCTAGATCTCCTCATTTGAATGTTAAAACAACCTTCTGAAATAAGTACTGTAATCTACAATGTCTAGTTGGGGCACTAGGCCTTAGAGAAATTAAGCCATTTACCCAAGATCATGGTTAGGGGGCAGCTATTATTTGAAATGAGGCAATGTAATTCCTGATCCCACTTTCCTGATCATGATACTACACTGCTGTGCAGTTTTGTGGACCTGGCTGAGATTTACTCAGTATCAAGGTCTTCAGTCCAGCTTATGTGGGGTTAAATTCCTCAGAGAATATGAAGTAAAGTCCAAGCTACCTGAGCAGCTCACTGTGAGACAAGATTAAAAACATGGAACAGAATTATTATCTTTAATCTAGTAATGATAGCCTCATGACAGTGTGCATGTCAAAGCTCACTTAAACTTCAAAATACAGGAGTGTAGAGATTATTTTAGATGAAGAGACTGAGGTCTAAGAGACTAAGTAACTTATCCACATGAAAGACTAATAGAGTTTTGGGCTGCAAGTAATAGGAAACTTCACTCAAATGGTCTTAAGCAGTGAGGAAATATATTAATCGGATTTATTAAGTCTAGAGACAGGGTAGCCTTCAGAGTCAGCACATCTGTGTTCCAGCTGTACCTTTCTGCAATTCTCTTGGTTCTTTCCTCCATCATGGATTGGCTTTCATCTCACAAAGAGGCAAAAGTGGTTCCAGGCACCCCATTTAAACATGACAATGTGCAAAGGAAGAGGGGACCATCTCTCTCTGAGTCTCTATTTTAGGAATGAGGAAATCATTTTTAGAAGCCTATCCCAGTAGACTTCACATCTCATTGCCAGGATTGACCCACTCCTACACTGATCACTGGTAAAGGGAAAGGGATTGCCACCCTTGGACTTGAGGTGGATGGAGAGTAAGTAGCAAATAACCATCAAGATGACAGCAACATACCATGCTGCATCTCCAGACAATGTCTGTTTTGGCCCAGAAGACCTGCTATGGTCCCTGACCAGACTCTCTTGTTTAGTATTCTCTGCCAGGAACATGTCTCATCACATCTCAGGACTCCATGGACTAAGAGATGGAGATACCAGACCCACAAGACATTTTATCTAATATAATGGATGAGTTCAGCCTTAATTCAAGTATCAGGGAGACTTTTGAGGGGCCCATCGGTTAAGCCACAGCCACCAGGCAAGGGGACAGGGACAAAGTCCCTAGGAAGAGGGCACTGGCAAGAGTGAGGCAGTGTAGCAAGAGCTAAAGTACACAAAGAAAAGAACACCAAGATTCAAGGGGCACAGTGTTCCTTTACTCTCTGAGAACATAAGAGCAACACAGGTACTCACTAGTCCATACTAGAACTCCTAGACTGGGAAGACAAATGATACTAAACTTCATCAGATACATGACTTCAGATTCTTTCATAATCCTATAATCTTATAAAATTTGGGAACTAGGACAGGGCAAATCATGGGTCAGACCTGATGCAAGAGCCCCAGTGGAAGAGCTGTGGGGAAAAAGACAGAACCAACACTAGGGTCTCCCTCCTTGGATGTGGAAGTCAAATGACCTCCTTTTAGACTATGCAAGGCCCTGGAATTTTAGGTGGTTCAAGGAGAATAGGAAGCTCTAAGAGGGAGATTTGGAATCTTCTATTGACCTAGCAGATCGGGACACTAGTGATTTATTGAAAAAAAATGGGCTGTGACAATAATTCTATCCTGATGTTGGGGGGGTGGTTTATACTGGTTGTACATATAATGGAATAGTGTATAGCTGATTTAAAAACTTATGATACAGCTATACATTTATATATTTATTTCACAGAAAGATGTCCACAACATATTGTGAGGGGAAAAAAGCAAGTTATAAAATAGCACATGTACTATGATCCCATTTATGTAAAATGATTCACAAAGATAAGTAACAAGTATGTCTTATTTGCTTGAGTATAAAATAAAGTCATATTCTTTTACTGTTCAAATGATAATAACCTCAAGACTATTCTTCTCAGCTTAGCAGAAAACACAATTTACCTTCTTGAGTCTCCTGCCCCAAGATTCCTCAGTGACATTCTTCAATGTCAATTTTGTTGATCTTTTCACAGAACCAACTTTTGGTTTTGTGATTTTTTTCCCTAATATTTTTTAATTTTTTATTTCATTGATCTCTGCTTTAGTCATTATTGTCTTCTTTCTAGCTTTGGGTTTAGCTTGTTTGAAGGTGCAACGTTAGGTTATTCCTCAGATGACAAGACTCTTACATGAATCTTCTGAATCAGTGCCCCTTGCCACTGCTAAGAAAGCTTGAGGATTCAAATGCACCACTGCTTTCCAAAGTAGGCCTTAACTTCCCAACTTATAGCTCTTGATGGACAGGCTTTTCCATTGCTTCCATACACACCACTTGCTAGGATCACAAGCTTCCTCTCATATGAACTGAAACAGGGCAGAAGCTGATGTCTGCTGCCCCATTAACCCTAAACCTTCCTCATACTTAATTTCAGGGAAGAAGCCAGTCTACCACCTTCTGTCTTTTTGTTGGTCATGGGCATTTTTTGTCTCAGGGACCAGTTCTCTGCCACCCCAAATTGTTTAAGACCACTGCTTCAATTACTCTGAATATCAAAGAAGGATCTGGAACTTGCCCCTCTTACAGGGACCAGTGATCCTTATATACATTTTTCCCTCTGTTGTAAATGTATATAAGGTAAATGTATATGACTCTGCATATCACACACATACATGGAAATATAACTGGAAGAATTTTCACTAAAATGCTGACAATGGTCATGGACTAGTTTGGGTAGTGTCTGCTTTAAAAAAAAAAATTATGTATTGCTGACTTTTTAGAATGGTAAGCATATATACTTTTTATAATCAGAAGAGTAATAAAGAGCTAGCACTTATTAATTACTTACTATGTGCAAAAGCTTTACATTTAATCCTTCACAAAACCTCTATGAGGTAGCTACAATTACTGTCCTCATTTTACCAATGAAAAAACTGAAGCAGAGAGAAGTTAAGCAACTTGCCTGAGTCACACAGCTGGAAGTAACAGAGTCAGGATACAAACCTAGGCAGTTTGTTTTTACCTTCTATGTACTATACTGTATAAAGAATTTTTCTTGGAGTGGGAAGGAGTAAATTAGTGAGAACCCAAAGATGAAGGTAAATTATGTGCTCAATATATTAATATTAAATTGTTTGTGAGTTACTAAAAGAAGAATGTTCTGGTTGAGCCAAAAGATATATTTCGGGATCTTGCCACATTTTCATCACTGATAAAAAGCTGAAAGTATTTAAGTGCTCCTGCAGCATATTCATATGCATGACCAAATGTTCTTTGCTTTTCAAAGTTGGTTTGTTCAGCAATACTTATTGTTTCCAGAAATTATGCTTTTATATCATTGTGAATCTGGAAACTTTTTCTAACATTTTACTAAAGGCCTGGGGCAAAAATGATCACTAATCAGATACTGCAAATGGTAGATCTCCAAGAACATTCTGCAACTTAAAGCAAGCTGCAGTTTTATTGAGATGCCCCAGCCAGACAGGCAGTTTTTAGAAATTGTTTTGCAAGTTAAGACAACATGTATGATTATATAGTCAATCATGTTTTAAAGGCAAGGTAGGTGAGCAGGAAGGTGAGGTGAAAAAGGTTGGGTTATTGCACATGGGCGGAAAGAACAAGTAAAGAGACTAAGGTGACTTCTAGTTTCTTGACTTGAGTGACCAGGGATGTACCGATGCCATTGACCAGGATAGAAAACAGAAGAATGGCAGATTGTGGGGAAAATAATGAACTGGATTTTAAGCATTAAGTTGTGAGACATGTGAAGGATGTCTAGGTGGGGGTGGCTGGTAGAGTGTTGGAGATGCAGGTCTGGGATTTGTGATGTTTCGACTGGAAGTGCCAGTATGTGAGTAGTTAGCATATATACTTCAAGTTGTCAGACTCTGAATAAGTTACTCAGCTTCTCTGGGTCTTAGGATCCTCACATACAAAGTAAGGATGATTTAGTTGTTCCTTCACAGAGACATTAAGAGGATTGAATCAACTACTGTATGTAGCATGCCTGATATAGGGGCCAGCACCGTGCAATGACTGAATGAGTGACACTGAGAGGTGGATCATTGACTGGTGGTGACAGGTCTAGGTGGCCAGGGGACTTACAGTATCATCAGGCAGAGTGAGCACCTCTGAACTGGAGCAAGTTGACTTCTGTACCATTATGTTAATAAAACTCGGACTAGATTGTATATATCCAATGTATTAATAAACTCCTCTGAAAGTAGACTAAGACCTAGCAGAGAATTAGTGACAGAGAGGAAGTGACATAAGTATAGTGGGCTTTAAAGGAATATATTCTTGAGAAATTATTGCACAACAGAAGAGGCTATGATAATATAATAATTTAGCTCTATTGTAGAAGTTATTTTCGTAAAAATTTTAAGTTACTTTCATTAATATTTTTCCACCACAATAGGCATTGCTAGCCTATAAAACACAGTATGTTAGAGTACAATGAGCTTTAGGTTTGGAGTCAGAAGGCCTGGGATTGAGCTCTGGATTCATCATTTACTGGCCCCAAATCCTGTGCTCTACATGTATTTAATGGCAGCATTACCATCCACCTGGTAGTTCAAACTTGGAGTCATCTTCTGATTCTCCCTTTCCCTTAACCCTCCAGATTCAACTGATTGCCCAGTTCTGACATGTCTGACTCCTAGAATCTCTTTAGTCTGCCTGTTTGTTCTCATCCTCATTGAGTCAGCCTTGGTTGGCACTGTTATCATCCCATGCCTGACTACTCCAACAGCCTCCAACTAATCCACCTCCTCCAGTGTAGCAGCCACACTGGCTCCAGAGTTACCTTCTTAAGACATTACTATGCTGATTCTGTAAGCAGTGGAAATACACAGATATTTTAAAAATCCAAGCTCTTTAGAATGGCATAGAGGCTCTTTACAATCTGGTTGCTACTGAGTTTCCCAGGCTCAACCCCATGACGTCTCATTACGTATGTAACTGATGCTCTCGCTAGTCAATGGAATTTTCACCATTCTCTCACTGCCTTGGTCTTCTGTGCTCCCTTGCACGTGATTTTTTTCTGCCTGGAAACCTCTCCTCCCTCTACTTTACATAGCAAATTTACTTACACTCTGTGAGATTCAACTCATTACTCTTAGGAAATATTTCCCAACTCTCCCCATCACAGTGGAAGACTTCTTCCTCTGTGTTATAATTACTTTACATATTTACAACCAACTGAGCAGGTTCTTGAACTTATTTCCCCTTATATTCCTGGAAGCTGGCCAAGGGTGTGGTACATAATAGAAAGTATGCAATTTTAGAGTGCTTTCTAAAAAAGTACTCCTGGACAAATCTCTGCTTTTCTGAGCCTCAGTTTCCTCATCTGTAAAGTTAGAATAATAATACCTACCTTGTAAATCAAACCCAATAATTTGCATAAGAGCACTTTTTAAGCCATACATTTTTGTAACATTTAACTTTTGATGTCTCCAAGTATCTGTTCTCTATGCATCAATCTAACACTTAGGTAACAGACTCTTAATAATGTCTGTTGAATTACGTCCAATTCAAAGGCATTCTGCATTAGCCAGGCTAGTCACCGTGACAACACAAAGGATCAGGAACATCTGAATGAACAAAATGTCAAACTAGCCCTTTTATTTGTGTTACCCTGGGGTGTTTCTCCTCTCTTCCTGCTTGATGGCAGCATCGCCCAAGTGCAATATCAAGAAACTACACCAGGGGGCTCCCCTGGATTTTCCAAATGAAGTTTGTAAAAACATCCTTCACCACCCTGAATAGTTCTGAGTTCTCAGGTATTAAGTATTTGCTTTCTTTCGGAACAAGGCAATAGAGAAACACAAGACAAGTCGCAAGCCTGGAAACAATACCTTTTATTTATATCAAACCACTGTCTGAGACTTTCTTAGTTTTTCTTAGTCTTTTAAAGAGCTGACAGGGAGATTTCTTAGTCCCCATTACTGAAGGGATTTAGGAACTGTAAGTCATTCAACAGAGGGCTACAATGAATTATTTATTATCAACAGGCTTGATCCCAAGTTGAGCTAAATAGAAGACAAACCTGATAACAGAAATATTTAATTACTGTGTTCGCAAAATCAAATAAATGAAAATACATTTGTTGCTTTTCTTCTAAAAAAAGCTACAAGTTGTAATGCAAATAGACCCAAATAAGAAGTCAAGGACTGGTTCTAATGCTGGATGTACTTCCAACTTCCGCTACTCGTGTGATCTCTCTCCTTTAGATTTCAACTTTTTCGTCCTTAAGTGAGGTTTTGGGGTGATGCTGTTTTTAAAAGTCAGCTTTAATGACATATTATTTGCATATGCAATGCACCATTTTAAAGTGTAGTTTGAAGAGTTCTGAAAATGTTTATAGTCTTGTAACTACCACCATTATCATGATATAGAACCTTTCATTTTCATCACTACAAATCCTGACCCTTGGCAAATAACCTCCTTCCCTTATCCCTGGCCCATGGAAAACACAGATCTGATTTTTATCACTACAATTTTGCCTTTTCAAAAATTTCATGTCTGGTTTCTTTTATTTGGCACAATGTTTTTGAAATTCATCAGTGTTGTGCATATCAGTAACTTGTTTATTTATTGCTGAATTGTATGCCATTGTATGAATGTATCAAAGTTTTCATCTATTTTTCAACTGATGAACATTTTGGGTTGTTCCCAGGTGTTTGGGGTTTTTAAAAATTTTTATTACTAAGTCTACTGTGAAGACTCATATACAAGTCTTTGAGTGAACATATTTTTTCATTTCTCTTGGGTAAACACCCAATAAGTGGTATTGCTGCGTTAGATAGTAAGTGTACATTTAGGTTTATAAGGAACTACAGACTGTTTTCTAAAGTGACTATACCATTTCTCATTTCCACTGGCAATTGTAGACAATCTAGTCGTTCCACATACTTTTTAACACTTGGTATTGTCAGTTTTTTTCATTTTAGCCATTCTTTTGCAGGAGGGGGCCCCCTTCCAGGGCCTGAGAGTGGGCTCTTGTGTAACACTCGGAAATGAATTGTCTAAGGAGACACACACGCTGACAAAGCAAAAGGCTTTATTGGGAAGGGGCACCCGGGGGGAGAGCAGTAGGGTAAGGGAACCCAGGAGAACTGCTCTGCCACATGGCTCACAGTCTCAGGTTTTATAGTAATTATGGGGTTAGTTTCTGGGTTGTCTATGGCCAATCATCTTGCTTGGCCCATGTTTGGTGACTCAGGGTCCTTCCTGTTGGTGCACGCATCTCTCAGCCAAGATGGATTCTAGTGTGAGGGCTTCTGGGAGGTTGGCAGGACATATCATCTCCTCCCTCCTCCTTTTGGTCCCTTCCAAATTCTCCCAATTAGTTTTAGGTGGCACTGCATTCTTTATCAGGACCTCCTGTTGTGAGACAACTTGGCCAAGCAGTTATCATTGTGCCTGGCTAAGGGGGGTGGTTTCAGTCAATGGTTCCCTAACAGTTCTAGTGGGTATGTGACTGTCTCTAATGGTTACTTTAATTAGCATTTCTCTAATCAATAATGATGTTGAGCATCTTTCTTGTATTTATTTGTCCTTCATATGTCTTTTTTGGTCAAAGAAGATATCTTTAAATCTTTTACCCATTTTTTAAATTGAGTTGTTTGTCTTTTTCTTACGGAGTGCCTTGTATATTCTGGATAAATGTCATTATCAGATAGATTTTTTCAAATATTTTAACCCAGCCTGTGGCTTGCCTTTATAGTTTCGTAATAGTTTCATTTGAAGAGAAAACCACTGGTACATATGTCAACACTCAAATTCTTTAGATCTCAATTTCATCACACTTAAAATGAGGTCTTTGGGTAAATGTTCTTTTCTTTTTATAATGGTTTGATTGAGGAATATTTCATATACCATAAAATTTACCCTTTTAAAGTATGCAATTCAGTGGTTCTTAGTATAGTCACAGAGTTGTGCAACTATTGAAACTGAGCAGGACCCTGTGGGGCCCTCCTGGGCACAAAAGCCTTTCACGTCCCTGTTTCTTATTTGCAAGATAAAGGCTTCAGCCTCCTAGAACTTCCTAAGTTCCAAAGAGCAGATTCAAAGAGTTGCTAATCAGGGAAGTAAAGGAATGCAGAAACAAATGAGGAACAATCAGGAAACTATAGTGCAGCTATTAAAGCAGGATCCTGGTTCCTCCTGAAGGAATGTACATAACAATGTCTTTAACTCAAGAACTAAGGCCCCCATTCAGGGGGAGGATGATAACTTCAGGCTGAGCACAAGATTCCTGGAACACCGCCCTGTTACCTCAACCAATCAGAAGACAGTCACACACCCTGTAGCCTTCACCCCAGATTTTGCCTATAAAAACTTGTCCCCGAAAACCATCAGGGAGTTTGGGTTTTTTGAGCATGAGCCACCCATTCTCCCTGCTTGGTCCTGTAATAAACCTTTCTCTGCTTCAGACTCCAAAGTTTTGGTTTGTTTGGCCTCACTATGCGGCAGGCACAAGAACTTGCATTTGGTAACACTATCATCACTATGTAATTTCAGAACACTTTCATAACCCCCAAAAGAAACTCTATGCTTATTAGCAGTCATTCCTCCCTTTCCCAGCACCTGGCAACCATTAATCTAAGCTCTGTCTCAATGAATTGACCAATTCTGGACATTTCATATAAAAGGAATCATACAATATTTGGTATGTTGTGTCTAGCTTCTTTCATTAGCATAATGTTTTCAAGGTTCATCCATGTTGTAGTATATACGAGTACTTCATTAATTTTTATTGCTGACTAATATTCTGTTCTATAAATATACCACATGTTTATCCATCCATCAGTTGACGGATATTTGGATCATTTCAACTTTTTATGAATAACACTTTTTATGAACATTTTTGTGCACATATTTTCAATTCTCTTAGGTACATACCTAGGAGTGGAATTTCTGGGTCATATAACTCTATATTTAACATTTTGAGGAAATACCATATTGTGTTCCAAAGTGGCAGCACCATTTTACATTTCCACCAACAAGGTATGAGAGTCCAGTTTCTCCACGTTCTCACTAAAACTTTTTTCACCACATATCTCTTTACTTAAATAATTTTCTGCATTATTTATTGAAGTCTTTTTCCCCCTGCTAACTCTTAGTAATATTTGTATTTTTTTTTTAAATACCCATCTCATGGGTATGCAGTGGTATCTCAATTGTGGGGGTTTTTTTGTTTGTTTGTTTTTGTTTGTTTGTTTTATTTGGCTGCACTGGGTCTTCACTTGTGGCATGTGGGATCTAGTCCCCTGACCGGGGATCAAACCCCGGCCCCCTGCATTAGGAGCATGGAATCTTAGCCACTGGACCACCAGGGAAGTCCCTCAGTTGCGGTTTTGATTTGCATTTCCCTAATGACTAATGGTGTTGAGCATATTTTCATGTGCTTGTTGACCATTTGTACATCTTCCTTGAAGAAGTGTCTATTAAAATCCTTTGCCCATTGAAAAATTGGGTTGTTTGTCTTTCTGTTGTTGAGTTGTAAGAGTGCTTTATATACTCTGAATATAACTCCTTTATTTAATATGTAATTGGTAAATACTTTCCCCTATTCTCTAGGTTGTCTTTTCACTTTCTTGACAGTGTCCTTTGGCACAAAAGTTTTTAGTTTTGATGAAGTTCAATTTATCTTTTTTCTTTTGGTTGCTTGTGCTTTTGGTGTCATATTTAAGAAATCATTGCCTAATAAAAAGTCACAAAGATTTACTCCCATGTTGTCTTCTAAGAACTTTGTGATTTCAGTTACATTTAGGTCTTTGATCCATTTGAGTTGGATTTTGTTTGTGGTGTGAGTAGGAATCCAGCTTCATTCTTTTGTATGTGGATACTCAGTTGTCCCAATATCATTTGTTAAAAATACTTTTATTTCTCCATTGAATGGTCTTGGCATCCTTGTCAAAAATCAAGTGACATAAACAATGTGGTACTGGCATATAGACAGACATATATATAGACCAAAGGAATAAAATAGAAAGCCCAGAAATAAATTCTTTTCTTATGTGGTCAAATGATTTCTGAAAAGGATGTCAAGACAACTCAATGGTAAAATGTCAGCCTTTTTAGCAAATGGTGCTGGCAAAACTGGATATCCACATGTAAAAGAATAAATGGACTTTTATCTAAAATAACATACCAAAATTAACTCAAAATGGATCAAAAACTTAAATGTAAGCCCTAAAAATAAAACTCTTACAAGAAAACATAGGACAAAAGCTGCACAATATTGGATTTGGCAGTGATTTCCTAGATGTGACACCAAAGGCACAGGCAACAAAATAAAAAATAGACAAATTACACTTCATGAAAATTTTTAAATTTTGTGCATCAAAAGACACTATCAATAAAAGGGCAATCCAAAGGATAAAGGAAAATATTTGCAGATCATATATATGATAAGGGATTAATATTCAGAATATATAGAAAACTCTTAAAATTCAACAACAACAAAAACAAACAAACTGATTAAAAATTGGGCAAAGGACTTGAACAGACATTTCTCCAAAGAAGATATATAAATGGCCAATAAGGAGGAATTCCCTGGTGGTCCAGTGGTTAGGACTCCATGCTTCCACTGCAGGGGGCATGGGTTCGATCCTTGGTTGGGGAACTAAGATCCCACATAGCTGCATGACACGGCCAAAACAAAAAACAAAAATTTAAAAAGTTGTCAGGACTTCCCTGGTGGTCCAGTGGTTAAGAATCCACCTTCCAATGCAGGGGATGTGGGTTCAATCCCTGCTAATGGAACTAAGATCCCACATGCTGCAGGGCAACTAAGCCCATGTGCTGCAACTACTGAGCCTGTGCGCCACAACTAGAGAGAAGCCTGTGCTGCAACGAAGATCCCACGTGCCACAACAAAGACCCCACACACCCCAAAATTAAAAATTTTTTAAATTAAAAAGTTGTCTATAAATGGCCAATAACCACATGAAAAGATGCTCAACATCACTAATCATTAGGGAAATGCAAATCAAAACTATAATGAGATACCTCCCCACGTCCATTAGGATGGGTACTAGCAAAAAAAACAAAAGACAAAAAAAACCACACATGTTAGTGGGGATGTGGAGAAACTGGAACCCTTGTACATTGCTGGTGGGAAAGTAAAATGGTACAGCCACTATGGCAGTTCCTCAAAATATTAAAAATACAATTACCGTATGATCTAGCATTCCACTTCTGGGTATATGACCAAAAGAATTGGAATCAGGAAAAAAAAGAATTGGAATCAGGGACTCAAATAGACATTTGTACACCCATGTTCATAGCAGTATTATTCACAATGGTTCAAACATGGAAGCAACCTAAGTGCCCATCGATGGATGATTGAATGGTACAATGTAGTATAAACATACAGTGGAATATTATTTAGCCTTAAAAAGGAAGGAAGTTCTGACATATGCTACAACATGGATAAACCTTGAGGACATTATGGTGATTGAAATAAGCCAGTCACAAAAAGACAAATACTGCACGTTTCTGCTTATATGAAGTAGATATTTAGAGTAGTCAAAATCTAGAGAGAGAAAGTAGAATTGTGGTTGCCAGGGGCTGGGAGGACAGGTTATTGTTTAATTGGTATAGGGTTTCAGTTTTACAAGATTAAAAGTTATGAAGATGAATGGTGGTGATGGTTGCACAACATTATGAATGTACTTAATACCACAGAACTGTATACTTAAAAATGACTAAGATGGAAAATTTTAAGTTATGACATTTTACCTCAATAAAAAAAATTTTTTTAATTAACTGATAATAAACGTAATGGTTTATTTCTGGACTTTCAATTCTATTCCATTGATCTTTATGTCTAGTCTTATACCAGTACTGCACTGCCTTGATTACTGTAGCTTTTCAGTACGTTTTGAAATCATGAAATGTAAGTCCTCCAACTTTGTTCTTCTTCAGAGTTGCTTTGAATAAGAAAGCAACTTTGTTTCTTTCAACTATGTGTTCTATGAGGTAAATATTTAAAGAACGTTTATAATATACCCAAAACTTACATAAGCATCTAATATAATCCTCATAAAAATCCTGTAAGGTAATATTATGATTTTATTAATTAAACAATCATATTTTTACCATCTATTATGTGTCAGGCATTGTGGATGCAAGATACTGGGGCTGCAAGATAGGCAACATGATCCCCGTTCTCACACATGAGGGAACTGAGGCTCAGAAAGTTTAGGTAACTCTCTTGAATTAGAATAGAGTTCTCGTGACTCCCAAGTTCCATAATATTTTCACTGCAGAAAGGCTGATAGTTTGATTCCTTTTGCAGTTCTCAAACATCTTCTATACTTCCTCTCTGGTCTGAGCTAGGTAAGTGGCCACCTGAGTGGCATGAGGACCAGGATAAATACTGGATCTTACAGCCTTCTCATTTAGGTGGGAGATCATTCAATTGTTTGTTCATTTAAAGAATATTTATTCAGGGACTACTGTGTGCCAAGGATTAGTGATATAATCAAGAATAGACAATGTCACTGCCTTCGTGAAGTTTACTTTCTCGCACAGGAGACATATAACAAGAAATTTCACAAAAAACAAAATAATTACAGCAAATAATTGCATATTGCTGTAAAGAAAAGGAAAGTCTGCCATAATTGAGAATATCAGGGATAACTACTAAGCAAAGAACACAGTGACACTAGAGAGGTAAGCAGGCAATGATTACAAGGTGTTGTAGGTTACTCAAAAACTGATTTATCCAAAATGCAATTAGAAGCAATTAAAGGATTTTAAAACAAAGAATGTTGTGATCTGATTTATATTTTTAAAAGCTCACTCCTGCAATATGTATAGAATGGATTGGGTGTATATAGAGTAAACAAAGTTAGAATCTTGAAGTCCAGCTAAGAGGCTATTGAAGCTGTCAAAATGAAAGAAAGATGTGTTAGACAAGGATAGTACTAGTGGAGATACATGGAGAAAAGTAAAAATATTCTAGATGTATTTTGGAAACAAAAATAACAGGTTGACCCCCAAGTTTCTGGCTTTCCGAACTCACTGGATGGTGGCATCATATGCTGAAATGGGGAAGAAGAGAACTAGAGACTATATAGGTTTAAAAAAATCATCCAGAATTCCATTTTAGACATGTTGTATTTGAAATGCCTATGAGACATTCAAAAGGCATGCAGGATAAGGGTCAGAGTCTTCCAGCAAGAAAAGCAGCTGAGGAAGAGAGCTTACTATAAAGGGAAGTCTGACTTCCGGGGTGCTGGAGCAGGTGTCAGATGAAGGAGACCATTATCGTCAGAACAGAGAAAAAAGAACCAAGAACTAAGAGTGCTACTGCAGCTCATCTTAGCAAATATTTATTGAAGGCCCATAAGAATCGCCCTGAGGCTACTCTCAGATAACAGGAAGAGGCATGAACTTGAAAAGAAAAGACATGGTTTAAAGTCTGGTGACTTTGGCAAAGTTTAAACTTCTTTGATTTTTGTCAGATGATTGTGAAGATTGAATAGAAAAATTCATGTGAAAGCATCTGGCTGTATAAATGGAGGTTTATATTGTACCTTGTGGGAGCAGGCATTGGTATGAGCAATCAATATGAAAAATACTCTATACCTATAACATTGTTTTCTGAAAAAAATCCAACTTAGGATCAAAATAAATGTATTTTATCCTGTACAGGCCAGCTCTTGCATCACCCAGGTGAAACAGATCAGGACAAAATGACACCAAGGAGACTGACGTGTATGTTGCGTTCCCATGTGGGTAAAGAACACACCTCAGAATCAGTGGGTCTCAGCAGATCTTTACCTTGATTGCATATGACCATGACTAACAGCAACAGCTTGGTTACACTGGCTGCAGTCTCTTTGCCATTGCATCCCAAACATATCAGTGTTGTCTGTACATCTTGTACGCTCTTTTAGAACCCACCTGTCAGCATTAGCCCACGACGTTGGTAAACATGCCAGTGATGATCTGCCTTCCCTCCCATATAATCTCATAGACTTGCTGCTTCAACAGAATAGGCATTTTTTTCACTCCTTTGCTCTAACCATGCAGAACAACTAATTTTTCTCAAATACCATGTACTTTCACATTACCAAACTTTTGTTCTTACAAAGGTTCCTTAGGCCTAGAATGTCACTACTCACCTTCCTGCTG
>NW_006799037.1:3950923-3969946 GCF_000442215.2 Lipotes vexillifer | reverse complement strand
CTACGCACCTGCCTGCTGATTTACTATTTATACTTACAGGCTCAGATAAATGTAAATTACCATTTCTCCTCAAAATACTCAATGGAATTCATTGCATCCTCATCTATATTTCCAGTTCATGCTGTTTATAGTTCAATATACTTATTCAGCAAACATTTATAGAATGCCTCCTGAATATCAGGACCTTCTAAGATGCAAATGACAGAAACCCAATCCAAGTAGCTTAAACAAACTAGCTCACCATTTTTCCATCCTCACCTATATTTCCATTTTACTCTATTTATAATTCAATATACTTAGTCAACAGACATTTCTAGCATGCTGCTAAATGTCAGGACTTTTTTAGATGCAAATGATAGAAACTCAAATCCAAATAGCTTAAACAAACCAGCTCACCTAATGGAAAAGTACAATGAAAAACATGGTGAGATCCAGCCATGCAAATGATGTTATTTGTATTCATCTTTCTTTTGTACCACTTGGTTAGGTTGGGTTCCCTAGAAATAGAGCCTGAGATAGGATTCTCATGAAAGTGATTTATTGAAGGGATGCTTTCAGGAAAAGATGTGGGAGGAAGGAAAGCAGGGGAAGAAAGCTAACTAAGAATGTGGGCTCCACTGGAGAAAAAGCTCCACTAGTTTCAGCTTTTTCCCATGGGGAGATTTGAAGCATAAATCACACCATAGAGTTTATCCCACCTGGAGTCAAGGGGGGTTTGCCTTTTGCACTCCCTTGCCAATCAGTCAAGAGTTGTTAGATGCGAAGGTTTGTGCTAATCTCCCCTGTGAACGGGACATGGGTGAGGCAGCAACAGCAACCATGTGGGAGGCATGGTGGCTGCCAAGATTCATCTGCTGCTTGGCCACTCTCCGAGGAAAGATCTTCTCCTTAAATCTCTGAAAAGTTCAGGGTGAACTCTGATGTGCGCAATTCTTTTGCAACACAGATGGGATCAGAGTCAAGTAAACCACATGCAGTAGATGCTTCACAGGAGAGAGGGTTCTTTTATTAAAGAAGAGGGAAGAAGGCTGGGTAGGCAATGTCAAGCAAACACTCTACGAGGCTCCAGGCACTGGTGGGGGCAGAGGTGAGCAAAAAAGTACACACATCTCTGTTCTCACAGAGCATATGAGCCTTGTTTAGTGTATGACAGACTAACAAGAAACTGCAATGACGTAAAATATATGCTTTGGTGGGGGAAAGATAGATTACTATGAATGCATTATGTGGGAGGGGTACCTTACTCTTCTCGAGGGCCCATATTTTATCCAACTTTATATATCCAGTGCCCAGATAGTACCCTCAGTATTGTAAGTGGTCAGTGAAAGAGTATATGCAGCTTGTTGTGTGAATTCAGGGGTTTGAGGAGGAAGTAACTCCTCTCTAGGAGTTGTCTTTTTAGTCAGTTTATGGGCTGTGCAAGATAATCACTCACTACTTAATGGCTACATCATGCCTTTAAGTAGAATGATTCTTATATCTGACTTCTAATGACTTTTTACCTATTCCCAAATTCTGAAGCCATTTTCAAATGGTAGATCTGCCAACTTTGAGGATATTCAATTTCTCTCAGTTTAGTTTAACATATAACTCATCGATCATCAACTTTGTGTTAATAGAATGCTAAGCGTTGCAAAACATACAGAGATGAATAAACCATAGTGCCAGCAAGCTAACAATTTAGGACAGCTGCATAGCAGGATCAATGTAATGACTTGTAATGGCAAGGAAAGCAAATTTCACTTTGTGCATTCTCTGGTTAGCTGCTAGGGGAATTACAGATTTTAAAATGTGTTCTTGATCATATTCAGTGTCATTGAATCTAAGGCCAAAAGGACATAAACTCAGAGAGAGAAGCATTTACATAAGTGCACTCAAGACAGGAGCAGCAAATAGTCAGTCATCCTTGACTTTTACCTCCTTTTTACACTCCACCTCTAGTCACACCTGCAGATCAAATCATCCTAGTCGAAGTCACTCTCACCTGGACTTGCTCTCATCTGTGAGAGCCTCCTAACTAGTCTCTCGGATCCTATTCATTGCATCCTTCCCATCCATTCACCAACACAGTAAGCAAAGTAATCTTTTGAAATTGTAAATTTAATCACATCTTCTGCTTAATTCCCATGTCAGCCCTCTTTAAATTCCTGTTTGGCTCTCCCACTGCACTCAGTATAAAATCCAGGCCCCTTACAGCATCCTGTTAGGCCCTACCTGAACTAACACAGCTTCCTCTCTCTCTTTCCTGTCATTAAACTCCACCATTATTGGCCTGTCTTCAGTTCTGCAGACAGTAGAAGGGGAGAGCCTTTAGACACATGGTCCCCGCATCTGACTTCAGCTAAATTTTCAATCTTGGCTTAAATGGCTTGGCCTTAAAGAGGCCCTCCCTCACATCTTATTTAAAGAGGGTATCCCCTCCCCATACACCTTTTGTCTATCATAGCACCCAGTCTAGTTCATTTTTGGTGCTTATCACAATTTGCATTTCAGTATTCATTTGTTTATTTTATTTATTTATTTATTATTTTGTTTTTTCGTTTATTTCCTGTGTTTTCCACCAGGCTGAAATTCCAGGAGGGCAAGGGTCACTGTTTTATTTTCCAGCAGTGTACTCATTACCTGACTCAGTGCTTACATATAATAGGTGCTCAATAAACATTTGAGCTATTCAATTCAATTCAACCATTCATTCCTTTATTCAAAAATATTTTAAGCCCTAAGATTTTTAAAAAGCTTTGATGGATGGACGTCAGATATGTGTAATTTTCAAGTTTTAAGCAATTTTTTTTCTTTTAATAAAAGATGAAGACTTGTTTTGCCTTTAAGAAAGACCTTACTTGGGCTTCCCTGGTGGCGCAGTGGTTGAGAGTCCGCCTGCTGATGCAGGGGACACGGGTTCGTGCCCCGGTCCGGGAAGATCCCACATGCCGCGGAGAGGCTGGGCCAGTGAGCCATGGCCACTGAGCCTGTGCGTCCGAAGCCTGTGCTCCACAATGGGAGAGGCCACAACAGTGAGAGGACCGTGTACAGCAAAAAAAAGAAAAAAGAAAAAAAATTATTTGGCTGTGTCGGGTCTTAGTTGCAGCATGTGGGATCTTCATTGCGGCACGCAGGATCTTCATTGCGGCACGTGGGGTCTTTCATTACGGCATGCTGGCTTCTCTAGTTGCGATGCATGGGCTTCTCTCTAGTTGTGGCACGTGGGCTCCAGAGCATGCAGGCTCAGTAGTTGCAGTATGCAGGCTCTTTAGTTGTGGCATGTGGGCTTAGTTGCCCCATGGCATGTGGGATCTTAGTTCCCCGACCAGGGATCAAATCCACGTCCCCTGCATTGGAAGGCAGATTCTTAACCACTGGACCACCAGGGAAGTCCCTCCACTGTTTTTCAAGAAAATGAAAACAACATAAAAGTAGATGTTTTACATGAAGCAGCTCAGTTTTCTGTTTGATTACATAAATTTGATGTGTTTTAGCAGTACTACTCTGCAGAATTTGTGCTTACTTGGGAAAAATTATTCTTTCTTTGACTGAATTTAAACAGCTTTATTGTTTGTTCTTATGGAAATATGAGAGTGTGTTTTTACTCCAAGAGATCTGGAAATCTGAAAAATGTACCAAAATATGAGATCCCAAACTGTTACGGTCCGGGACCCACACGCCTGGAGTCAAGTTCCCCGGTAAATGCGACCCGTGTCCCAACCAAGGACACCCGAGAATCACCAACACCAAGCAGAAAGATTAGCAGAGGATTTATACAAGTACAAGTATAGAAGCTTACACAAACTGTCCGGACAGGGTCCCACTCGGAGAGAAGTGAGTGAGACCCCGACTAACAGCCGGGCGAGGCTTTTATACCCTTCACAGGGCGGGAAGTCCCCAAGGCGGGAGGGAGCTGTTTAATTTTGAATCAGCCAATCAGGAACCCGGTTCTTCCCGCCCCAAGCAAGCAAGCAAGTTTCTTACAGAAGCCAAAATGTGCTGTTAGCCCTGAAGCTGTTCTTCCGTTTCTTTCGTCACATTCCCCCCTTTTTCTAGGAACTAATCAAATCCTTGATTCCTGGTCTTCCATATTCAGGAGGTATGTTTCGTTTTGGGCTAAAGTTTGCCCAGTCAATCCATCTGTTAGTGCCCACGTCCTCTGTGGTGTAGTCTCTCTTTATTCTGCTATGAAGAATCCAAGTCCGGACACCGTCGACTTTAACAGCATTCGGGGTACTCAACACAATCAGATGAGGTCCAGTCCACCTAGTCTCCGATGTCTGGGTGTTATGCTTCTTTACCCAGACTAAGTCTCCAGGTGGCAATGTGGGTTCCGGAAATTTTATTTTCAGTTTTTGTACAAAAGCTTTCCATTGCCGAGGTTCAGCAGGGCAGCGACAGCAACTTGTCCGACGCATGAGGGCCACCTGGAGGCCACTGTGTCCAGCCATCTAGAGAGAAAGGCTATCGGCCTTCACCAGGGCCCAAGCCTCTGAGTTAGTACTCCCCTTGCCACCCCGGCTCGCCCACATCAGGGTTGGGGAGTGCCAGAGCAGAAGGCGAGGCAAGAGCCCTTCCAATGTCCTGGAAGGCCCTCCCTTGTGTCTCAGCCCAGCCAATCTTGGTGGCCTCGGGGCCACTCCGGCCAACGCCCCCCAGGGCATCGTATAGAGGCTTGGCCAGCTCTGCAAATCTGGGTATCCAGAGCCGGCAATAGCCCTCCCTTCCCAAGAATTCTCTCAATTCCCCCCCTTGTGGCAGGGGCTGGCAAGGCCAGGATGGCCCAAGTGCTCTGTCCTCCTTCTAGGATATACCCCAAATAGTCCACTTGTTCTTGACAAATCCGAGCCCCTTCAATTGAGAGTTTATAGCCCAAGTCCTGTAGTAACCTTACTAGGCCTTTTCTTCCTGTTAGACAATCCCGCACAGTTTTTCCAGCCACAAGTAAATCATCCACATATTGTAATAAGGTTACTTCGGGAAACTGGTTATGGAATTCGAAAACGAGTTTTTAACAGTTCATGTAACCCTGTAGATCCCAGATGCGTTCCCTCACGCAAGCATCGAATCAACATCAGGCCTAAGTTCTCAGGAATAAAAACTCGGTGATCCCCGTCCTGCCCCCACAGGGGCAGTCAGGCATGACCAGGAAGGAGTGGGTGACTGCCTGCTTGCCCAAGTCGACCTTCCTGTCCGTGGTCCAAAAACAGCGTTGAGTCCCAGTGGCCCCCTGTAATCTATATCTTTCCTTCCTTCTCGTTATCTAATATCCCCCCCTTTTTCTTTTATATCCAGTCCAAATCCTTGGAGTCAATAAAGAAACTTGGTTACAATAACCAGAATTATGAATGATTACGTTTAACATACCAAGTAATCTTAGTTAAATATTTTTTTTTAAGATACCTCAGGGGACCTCTAAAGTATCACAAAGTTAACTGGAAATCAAAAGAAACAATTAAAATTTGATATTTGGGAAGTTTGTCAAAAAGTTTTAAAACAGTTGGTCAAATAAGATCATAGGTCACTGTGAGACAATACTTATTCCTTAACCAAAGTTACAAAAGATCTCAAAAGCAAATACAGATCACTTAAATGCAAAGAAACTTGCACAGTCTGTTGTCAAAAGCAGCATTTTAAGGATACTTTGGGGGAAGAAACCAAATCCGGTCTTGTTCTAGCCCATTCCTAATAAAATCCATTTACCCTACTAAATTCAGTCCAATCTTAGAAAATCCTGATCATGTATTACTGTTTTCAGTATTTTTTTATTCTCATTCATCCCACCTTCTTTTACTGAAAACATACATCTTACCTTCCTTAAAAGTTTTTTTTTTTGGACCCTGTTTCAGGTCTTTAACCTCCACTTCGAGTATTCCAAAGACAGGGAGGGACCCTGTTTCAGGTCTTTAACCTCCACTTCGAGTATTCCAAAGACAGGGAGGGACCCTGTTTCAGGTCTTTAACCTCCACTTCGAGTATTCCAAAGACAGGGAGGGACCCTGTTTCAGGTCTTTAACCTCCACTTCGAGTATTCCAAAGACAGGGAGGGACCCTGTTTCAGGTCTTTAACCTCCACTTCGAGTATTCCAAAGACAGGGAGGGACCCTGTTTCAGGTCTTTAACCTCCACTTCGAGTATTCCAAAGACAGGGAGGGACCCTGTTTCAGGTCTTTAACCTCCACTTCGAGTATTCCAAAGACAGGGAGGGACCCTGTTTCAGGTCTTTAACCTCCACTTCGAGTATTCCAAAGACAGGGAGGGACCCTGTTTCAGGTCTTTAACCTCCACTTCGAGTATTCCAAAGACAGGGAGGGACCCTGTTTCAGGTCTTTAACCTCCACTTCGAGTATTCCAAAGACAGGGAGGGACCCTGTTTCAGGTCTTTAACCTCCACTTCGAGTATTCCAAAGACAGGGAGGGACCCTGTTTCAGGTCTTTAACCTCCACTTCGAGTATTCCAAAGACAGGGAGGGACCCTGTTTCAGGTCTTTAACCTCCACTTCGAGTATTCCAAAGACAGGGAGGGACCCTGTTTCAGGTCTTTAACCTCCACTTCGAGTATTCCAAAGACAGGGAGGGACCCTGTTTCAGGTCTTTAACCTCCACTTCGAGTATTCCAAAGACAGGGAGGGACCCTGTTTCAGGTCTTTAACCTCCACTTCGAGTATTCCAAAGACAGGGAGGGACCCTGTTTCAGGTCTTTAACCTCCACTTCGAGTATTCCAAAGACAGGGAGGGACCCTGTTTCAGGTCTTTAACCTCCACTTCGAGTATTCCAAAGACAGGGAGGGACCCTGTTTCAGGTCTTTAACCTCCACTTCGAGTATTCCAAAGACAGGGAGGGACCCTGTTTCAGGTCTTTAACCTCCACTTCGAGTATTCCAAAGACAGGGAGGGACCCTGTTTCAGGTCTTTAACCTCCACTTCGAGTATTCCAAAGACAGGGAGGGACCCTGTTTCAGGTCTTTAACCTCCACTTCGAGTATTCCAAAGACAGGGAGGGACCCTGTTTCAGGTCTTTAACCTCCACTTCGAGTATTCCAAAGACAGGGAGGGACCCTGTTTCAGGTCTTTAACCTCCACTTCGAGTATTCCAAAGACAGGGAGGGACCCTGTTTCAGGTCTTTAACCTCCACTTCGAGTATTCCAAAGACAGGGAGGGACCCTGTTTCAGGTCTTTAACCTCCACTTCGAGTATTCCAAAGACAGGGAGGGACCCTGTTTCAGGTCTTTAACCTCCACTTCGAGTATTCCAAAGACAGGGAGGGACCCTGTTTCAGGTCTTTAACCTCCACTTCGAGTATTCCAAAGACAGGGAGGGACCCTGTTTCAGGTCTTTAACCTCCACTTCGAGTATTCCAAAGACAGGGAGGGACCCTGTTTCAGGTCTTTAACCTCCACTTCGAGTATTCCAAAGACAGGGAGGGACCCTGTTTCAGGTCTTTAACCTCCACTTCGAGTATTCCAAAGACAGGGAGGGACCCTGTTTCAGGTCTTTAACCTCCACTTCGAGTATTCCAAAGACAGGGAGGGACCCTGTTTCAGGTCTTTAACCTCCACTTCGAGTATTCCAAAGACAGGGAGGGACCCTGTTTCAGGTCTTTAACCTCCACTTCGAGTATTCCAAAGACAGGGAGGGACCCTGTTTCAGGTCTTTAACCTCCACTTCGAGTATTCCAAAGACAGGGAGGGACCCTGTTTCAGGTCTTTAACCTCCACTTCGAGTATTCCAAAGACAGGGAGGGACCCTGTTTCAGGTCTTTAACCTCCACTTCGAGTATTCCAAAGACAGGGAGGGACCCTGTTTCAGGTCTTTAACCTCCACTTCGAGTATTCCAAAGACAGGGAGGGACCCTGTTTCAGGTCTTTTACCTCCACTTCGGGTATTCCAAAGACAGGGAGGGACCCTGTTTCAGGTCTTTTACCTCCACTGTCCTATCCCGGACGAGCCCCCAAATGTTACGGTCCGGGACCCACACGCCTGGAGTCAAGTTCCCCGGTAAATGCGACCCGTGTCCCAACCAAGGACACCCGAGAATCACCAACACCAAGCAGAAAGATTAGCAAAGGATTTATACAAGTATAGAAGCTTACACAAACTGTCCGGACAGGGTCCCACTAGGAGAGAAGTGAGTGAGACCCCGACTAACAGCCGGGCGAGGCTTTTATACCCTTCACAGGGCGGGAAGTCCCCAAGGCGGGAGGGAGCTGTTTAATTTTGAATCAGCCAATCAGGAACCCGGTTCTTCCCGCCCCAAGCAAGCAAGCAAGCAAGTTTCTTACAGAAGCCAAAATGTGCTGTTAGCCCTGAAGCTGTTCTTCCGTTTCTTTCGTCACAAAACTTTATCTGGAGCTGGAGAAAAGACTAGGAAGAAAGGAACTAGACTGAGCTAGACTGGACTGTTGGTTATTGTCTACAGATAATTTGAAGGAATAACCCAATTGTGCTGATGTTGAAATATTTTGATCTGAGATTTCATTTCTGTGAGCCATTCTGCACTGTAACCCTCCTGTGGATAGTAGAAGGGGTTTCTCATGGATGAAGTGGATATTTCCACTCCCACTCATCCTGTCAGCCTAGAAAGACATTGGTTCTGGAACAGAAAATGAGGACTAGAGTGATAGGCCTGAAACCTGCTTCATCATAGATGGAACATCAGCTTCACGTCAGGCGAGATGTTGAGGCAATTCTCCTTTGTGAGACAGAAGATGGCACCAACCAGAAGGTGATGGACCAGCAGCCAGACATCCTTCCATGACCTTGACAGGATGGGTCTGAAGACTCTGAGCAACCACATTCAGCAACAGGTGTACATAATTTTCTCTGTTCTACTTGCTATCCATTATCAATTAAAGGAAGGATTTATTTCCTTCTCTCACTGCCCATGCCAGAAGGGTAGTGGTAGCATATGCTTGACCATGGATGATAATCCCCAAATTGCAACATGTGATTGGCAGGAAATGAGTGGCCATGCTTATGGATAGAAAACCAATATTCTGAGGCCAGCAGCTTAATTAGGTAGCATACCCCACCAGGTTGGATTTGTGGGACATGTAAGCTTCTCTGCTGTTAAAACAACTTGGGAAAAGAGCCCAGGGAATGACTAAACTTTCTTCAGTCAAGTGGGATGGGAGCACAAAGCCTTCATAATTTGAATATTAAAGAAATCACTTCATATTCTCAGTTTGGATTTAGAATCATTAAGTCTATGACAGGTACCACAAGGAACACGAAAAGATTTTGCAGCAAGTTATTTCCCCTCTCAGAGCCCCAGACTCTTTGTTAGTGTCTCAGTCTGTCCAGGTGGCTATAACAAACTGCCATAGACTGGATGGCTTTATAACAAAAATTTATTTCTGTTCTGGAAGCTGGGAAGCCCAAGATCAAGGTGCCAGCAGATTCAGTTCCCAGTGAACCAGCCTTCTGGACTCATAGACAGCTGTTCTCTCTGCGTCTTCACATGTAGGAAAAGGGTGAGGGAGCTCTCTGGGGTCTCTTTTATAAGGGCAATAATCTCACTCATGAGAGCTCACCTCATGACCTAATCACCTCCCAAAGACCCCACCTCCGAATACCACCACATTGAGGATTAGGTTTCAACCTATGAATTTTCCGAGGACACAAACCTTCAGTCTGCAGCAGTTAGTAACCATGAAGGTGTTTAAATCATCTCTAATGGCCCTTTTAAATCTGAAACTATGTTTCTTTCAGGTTCTCTTCTCTTTGATCTAGTTGTAGAGACAAGATATACCTGTAAAACTTTTAAGTAATAATGTAATTCCCTACTTTCAAGACCCAGCTAGAAGGCTGCCTCCTCTGAGAAAATTTTCTTTACAACCTCTCCACCCCTACCCTGGGATCCGACAGCAGTTTGTGTTTCCATAGCTACCATTAAGACATTTATCCCATACAGTTATGTGGATGTTGGTGTGGAAAGAAATCAAAGACCAACCAAATGAAAAAAGCCAAGTCTATTTATTCTAAGCTTGCTACAGCAAGAGAGTCAGCCACTGTCACTTGCATTTTGTCATAGACTCAAAGGCAGGCAGAAGGGGGATAAAGCTTTATAGTGGAAAAAGGGGAAGCTTCAGATATGCCCTGATTAGAGGCCGTTGGCATGGTGAAGCTGTAGGTGGACTAATTAGAAGTAGAGCATCCTATGTGGTTGGTTAAAGGTACATATTTGGCTTCCTCTGGTTGGTCCTCAGTTGGAAGCAGGGACAAAATTAGAGAAACTGTTATCAATCGAGTCTTTGCCATTAGGGGCCAATTGTTACAGAAATTATTGTTTAGCTTCCTGGGCTGTTACCAGAGATAGCAGCCTGGCTTTCTGCAAGTCTGATTTACAGCAGACTGGCTTCCTATGTTGTTTATTTTGATGAGGGGCTGGTTTCCTGAGTATGTTGCTGCAGGTTGTGAGCCAAGGTCCTGCTTTCATATATGGCCTGTCCATCCCACATGCCGCGGAGCGGCTGGGCCCGTGAGCCATGGCCACTGAGGCTGCGAGTCTGGAGCCTGTGCTCCGCAATGGGAGAGGCCACAACAGTGAGAGGCCCGCGTACTGCAAAAAAAAAAAACTTAAACTAAAAAAAAAAAAAAATTAGTATTTCAAATTTAGAGAGATGACTTTAGCCCCAGACAATATCTTGACTGCAACCTCATGAAAGACCTATCACAAAACTGACCAGCCAAGCCACTGCTGAATTCCTGACCACAGAAAGAGTAGAAATCACAAATAATTATTATCGTTTTAAGCCACCAAGTTTGGGGACAATTTGTAATGCAGTATTGGATTACTAATACATATAGTATAACATAGTGTTAGAAACAGCTCCCCTGGCCTCAGTTTGCACCATGGTGCTAAGTACAGAGATATCAGACATCAAAGTGTATATGAAACAGAGCTCCATAAACAGAATTTACAAAGGAAATGAGAGAAAACCCATTCCATGACTCTTGAACTTTCTCACCCACTTTTAGACTATGAAGCAGAGTATAGAAGAGATTTTGTGGAAAAGATATCTTTGAAGAAATTGCAATTTTACCTTAAAACCTAGTCAGGGAGGTTTCTGCAGTGCTGTGTAATATGTGAGCCCTACAGCTAACAGTGCAAAATTGACTGTGTATGTATATGTAAAAGAGGAGGTTAAAGTGGAAGAGACTTGGAAGGCTTTCCATTGGTCCTAGAAATTAATGGCTTGGAGCTTAGTGGGGACTGAGGGCAACTGGAAGGTGAATGGAATTTGCCATGGGGGAGCCAAGAGAAATCTACATAGTATCTGGCTCAGAGACACATAAAATTGCTCACTGCTGTTTATACCCCATAGCTCCCAAGCACATGAGCCCTTGATCTCTCTCTTTAATCTCAGATAATTTAAGACTGATTGAGGGGGTTCATGGCAAACAAAAAAATTCAAATATGAAAAGAAATGATGACAGTACTCAAAACCACTATCACACAGCTTTTGTTTTCCTGAAAAGACAATCTCCAAGTCTTTATTAGCCCTCGTTTTGAGATTCTTTGGTCAGTCTGCAAGTGTCACAGCTTATAAGTTAATGTGAGAGGGCTTCCCTGGTGGTGCAGTGGTTAAGACTCCATCTGCCAATACAGGGGACATGGGTTCGAGCCCTGGTCCGGGAAGATCCCACATGCCGCGGAGCAACTAAGCCCTTGCGCCACAACTACTGAAGCCCGCATGCCTAAAGCCCATGCTCCGCAGCAAGAGAAGCCACTGCAAAGAGAGGCCTGCACACCGCAACGAAGAGTAGCCCCCTCTCAGCGCAACTAGAGAAAACGCCCACACAGCAACGAAGACCCAATGCAGCCAAAAATAAATTAACTAAAATAAATTTAAAAAAAAAAACCCTGCATCGGTGATGTAAACCAGGAAAATCTTTAAAAAAAAGAGAAAACAAAAAGAAGTTAATGTGAGAGACAGTGAGAGTAATAGAAATAGCTGGACTTGTGTTCCAGCCTTGGCTGCCATTTTCAGTGCTTTGCTAGAGATGAATACAAAGTGCCTCAGGAATATCTCAGTGGTCAGTGTTCATGCAGGCATCACAGATAAGGTTATAATTGGTCTGGATCTTAGAGATGGGCAGGTATTTGTCCAAGTGGCCAAGGAAAAACCAGAGCCTCAGAAGAGAGACTTGGCTCATGTAAAACTGCATAGGGGTGAGAAGCAGACTTCTCATTAGTGATTTGAAATTGTTCACATTATCTGTTGAGTAGTGGGATTCTGAGGAAATTCTACTGTAGGATATTTTTTTAGTAGAAAAGGAGGGGGAGAGTGAAAAGAGGTGAGGTAGACAGAGGTCACTTCATGTCCGGCCTCTTTGGCCATGGTTAGGAGTTTGGATTTAGGTAGGTGTATGATGTAATCTGTTTCTGTTTTTAAGTGACTGTTCTGGCTACTGTGTGGAGAATGGATTTTCTGGAGGTTAGTTTAGTGCCATTAACCAGGTGCAGGGTATTTACAATGACCTGGGTGGTAGAGTTGCTGCAGAGATACTTTGAAGCAACGACACAAATGTAAGAGGGGTAATATTATTTGAAAACATATTTATGTACCTCTTTTTTTGCATTTTTGAAAGTATGATGTTTTGTCTAATAGAACCTAAGCATCATCTGCTTGAGAGAGGTTGGAATTTGTTGCAGAAGGACTACAAAGAAAAAGAAATCAGTAATATCCAGCAAATTTAATGTTTAAAATAGGATATTACAGCAAAAAAGCCAGGTTTTGTGAAAGAATTTTCTAAATTCCTTTAGCTTGTATTTAAAGTATCAAAAGTTAGATCTGAATCAGATCACAGTGTTCCTTCCATAAAGTTCCTACCTTCAAGATAATCCCTCCACTTACTATGATTAGCACAGGAGATGTGCTGCCCAGTGGTAGGAGAGTATGTCATAGGTAAATTAAAATAAAATCCCACCACTTGTGGTCAAAATGGGGGTGGAAGGGAGACTTGTTGGAAGAGCAAGGAAGCCTAAGAAGAGGAGAGGACAGGAGAGGAGAGGAAAGGTAAGAAGTTATAGTCACGGATTCTCTTCACCTCTTCAGGATTTTCTCTGAGACAGAGTGGCATTGGATAATTTAAAATAAATTCCAAGAGCAGAAGAGTTCTTGCACTGATCCCCGTTTGAGACTTTGGAAGGAAATCACTATCCTGTGTGGCTCCATAAAAGAAGGGAAGGTACAGCATAGCTAAGTGAGTTGAGTGGCCTTCTCAGGTAGAGAGAGCTTTCAGTTTGCTCTCTCATGTTCCCTGGGTTCCCCTGTGGTGGGTACTCTGAGTTGAGGGCCAGTGGTTCTGGCATGGGCTCACAATAGCAAAGTAAGATGATATAGCAGCAAAGTCATGAACGGTGGACAGGACAGGCCACGGCCTGGTTGGAGATTGTGACAGAATCTGGGAGTGGAAACTGTAATATCTGGAGACAAGAGAAACTAAACCAGCAAGGAGAAGTCACTGGAAACTAAGTGAGTAAGAAGACCAAAATTTCATGCCAAAGGTCAGGAATGAACCAACTGTATCTGAATAGATGGCAGGTTGTGCACATGCATGGGCCAACTTAGGTACAGGACCTTTTACTCACCAGTGTCACAGGATCATGTAGGCCAGACCCCTCCAGCTGTGCCCCTGGATACCATCTTGGAGAGGAAAAAGGGGAAGGGGTAAATTTAGAAAGTTTAAATTAAATTTAGAAATCCCTTTAACTGAGTGACTTGAACTAATTTTTTGGTTTTATTTTTTATTGTGGAAAAATATACATAACATAAAACTTACCATTTTAACCATTTTTATGTGTGCAGTTCAGTGGTGTTAAGTACATTCACATTGTTCTACAACCATGACCACTACCCTTCTCCAGAACTTCATCCTCCCAGGCTAAAATTCTGTATATGCTAACAACTCCTCACCCACACCACCCTCTGAGCCTCTGGCAACCACTATTCTACTTTCCATTTCTATGATTTTGACTATGCTAGGTACCTCATGTAACTGGAATCATACAACATGTGTCCTTTCGTGTCTGGCTTATTTCACTTAGCATAATGTCTTCAAGGTTTATCCATGTTGTATCATGTGTCAGAATTTCATTCTTTTTTAAGGTTGGATAATAGTCCATACTATGCATATGCCACATTTTGCTTATCCATTCATCTATTGAGGGACATTTGGGTTGTTTCCACCTTTTGGCTGTTGTGAATAACACTACCATGAATATGAGTGTACACATATCTGTTCTGGTCTCTGTTTTCATTTCTTTTGGGTGTATACCTAGAAGTAGAATTTCTGGATCATATGGTAAGTCTATGTTTAATTTTTTGAGGAACCACCATGCTTTTTCCACAGCAGCTGCACCATTTTACATTTCACTAAGTGCACAAGGATTCCAATTTCTCCACTCCACATCCTCACCAACACTTATTATTTTCTATTTTGCTTTGGGTTTTGATTTTGGTTTTAAATAGCTATAATGATTGGTGTGAAGTGGTATGTCATTGTGGTTTTGGTTTGAATTTCCCTAATGACTATTGATGTAGATCATCTTCTCATGTGCTTATTGGCCAATTGTATGTCTTTGGAGAAGTAATAAATACTCTTTATTCAAGTCCTTTGCCCATTTTAAAATCAGGTTCTTTTGTTGTTGTTGAGTTGTTGGAGTTCTTTTTCTAATCTAGATAACAATCTCTTATCACATATATGATTTGCAAATATTTCCTCCCATTCCACAGGTTGACTTTTCACTCTGTTGTCCTTTGATGCACAAAATTTAAAATTTTTTGTGAAGTCCAATTTGTCTGTTTTTTATTTTGTTGCCTGTGCCTTTGGTGTCATATCCAAGAAATCATTACCAAATCCAATGTTGTGCAGCTTTTGGCCTATGTTCTCTTTTAAGAGATTTATACTTTTAGGCCTTACATCCAAGTCTTCCATCCATTTTGAGTTAATTTTTCTTTTTTTTGGCCATTCCGTGCAGCATGTGCGATCTTAGTTCCCCCACCAGAGATGGAACCCACACCCCTTGCAGTGGAAGGTCAGGGTCTTAACCACTGGACCGCCAGGGAAGTCCCTTGAGTTAATTTTTTTATATGGTGTAAGTTTGAAAAGACTGTCCTTTTCCTATTGAATTATCATGGCACCCTTGTCGAAAATCATTCGACCATGTATGCAAAGGTTTGTTTCTGGGCTCTATTCTATACTATTCTGTCTGTCTTCATATCTGTCATTATGCCAGTAACACACTATGTTGATTACCATAGATCTGTAGTAAGTTTTTAAATTATGAATTGTTGTTTTCAACTTTGTTCTTTTTTAAGGTTGTTTTACCTACTCCAGGGTCCCTCGAGATTCCATATGAATTTAGATGGATTTTTCTATCTCTACAAAAAAACATGACTGAGATTTTTATGGGGATTGCACTGAATCTGTAGATTGCTTTGGATAGTATTGACAGCTTAGGAATGTGAAGTCTTCTTGGAATTCCCTGGAGGTCCAGTGGTTAGGACTCTGTACTTCCACTGCCAAGGGCCCGGGTTTGATCCCTGATTGGGGAACTAAGATCCCGCAAGCCACACGGCATGGCCAAAAAAAAAAAATTAAGTCTTCTAATCCATGAGTTTGAGCTGTCTTTCTATTTCTTGGTGTCTTTAATTTCTTTCAGCAATGTTTTGTAGTTATCACTATGCAAATATATAAGTCTCTCACCTCCATGGTTATGTTTATTCTTAAGTATTTTATTCTTTTTATGCTATTATAAATGGAATTGTCTTCTTAATGGGGGGGATGTTCTTTATTAGTGTAAATAAATGCAACTGGTGGTGTTGATTTTGTATCCTGAAACTTAGCTCTAACAGGGTGTGTGTGTGTGTGTGTGTGTGTGTGTGTGTGTGTGTGTGTGTGTGTGTTGGTATCTTTAGGATTTTCTATGTATGTGTTGTCTGTGAACAGAGATAATTTTACTTCTTCCTTTCCAATTTGGATGCCTTTTATCTCTTTTTCTTGCCTAAGTGCTCTGGCTAGGACTTCCAGTACTATGTCGAATAAAAGTGGCAAAAGCCAGCATCTTTATTTTGTTCCTATTCTAAGAGAAAAGGCTTTCTGTCTTTCATCTTGGGTATGATGTAAGCTGTGAATTTTTCATATGTAACCTTTATTACGTTGAGGTAATTTCCTTATATTCCTAGTTTGCTGAATGTTTTTATCATGAAAAGGTGTTGAATTTTGTCAAATGCTTTTTCTTCACCAATTGAGATGATCATGCGGTTTTCCCACCTTCATTCTGTTAATGTTATACAGCACATTAATTGATTTTTGCTTGTTAAGCCATCTGTGCATTCCAGGAAGAAATCTCACTTAGTGGAAATTCCTTGGTGGTGCAGTGGTTAAGAATCTGCCTGCCAGTGCAGGGGACATGGGTTCAAGCCCTGGTGCAGGAAGATCCCACATGCCGGGGAGCAACTAAGCCCTTGTGCCACAACTACTGAGCCTGCGCTCTAGGGCCCGCAAGCCACAACTACTGAGTCCACGTGCCACAACTATTGAAGCCCACACACCTAAAGCCCGTGCTCTGCAACAAGAGAAGCCACCGCAATGAGAAGCCTGAGCACCGCAACGAAGAGTAGCCCCTGCTTGCTGCAACTAGAGAAAGCCCATGCTCAGCAACAAAGACCCAATGCAGCCAAAAATAAATGAATAAATTTAAAAGAAAAAAAATACACTGGAAATAACATTTAAAAAAAGAAGAGAGAGACAAGTGTTGGTTGGAAAGGAAAGGTTGCTGTATTCAGATGGCCAGCAACCTGGGGAGAAGGAGGACTCGTGTTCAAGAACCAACTCCAAAGATTCTGCTTGACCATGAAAGTTTTTAAAGGGAAAAAGGGGAAGTTAATTGCAGGGGAGGGGATCAGAGTCTCTGATATCTTCCACTGTATGCAGACTTTCTTCTGATTGGTTGGTACTGAGGTAACAGAGTGCTGTTCCAGGAATCTTGTGCTCAGCTTGAAGTTACCATCCTCCACCTGGATGAGGCCCTTAGTTCCTGCAGAAGATGGCAAAGATATTGTTATGTATATCTCTTGAGGGGGAACCAGGACCCTGCTTTATCACCGCACTATTATTTCTTGACTGCTCCTCCTTTGTTTCTGCATTCCCTCCCTTCCCGGATTAGCAACTGTTTTAATCTGTCCTTTGGAACTCAGGGAAGGTCAGGGAGGCTGAATGAAACCTACTTCCTACAAACAAGAAATGGGAGACACAGAAAGAATTTGTACCCAGGAGGGTCCCACAGAGTACTGCTGGGTTTCAAATATACCATAATTATTTTAAGTCATACTCCTGTGTACAAATCATGTCTCTGCCACTATAGTCTGATAACCCCAGACAAGTTTTAAACCTATTTATGTTTCAGATTCCTCAGTTGTAAAATAGTTGTCAAAATAGTCCCATTTTATGACTGTTCTAAAGATTAAAGATATAATGTTTATAAAGCACTTAGAGTAGTTCCCGGCATATAGTAAGGGCTCTATAAGTGTAACTATTATATTATAGCACTCTGACTAATGAAAGATATGAGTATTTCGCTGAATCCAAGATTAAAATCAAACTGCCAGCTAAATTATTTAGTGGCAAGGAAAGCACTTATGGTTGAAAAACTATAGGCAGAAATCTTTATACTAGATAAAAGACTGTCAGCTTTATCACTTGTGAGTGTCATCTTATTTACACCTGAAAAGAAACCAAGATGCCTATCCTTCAGTGTTCCCTCAGGTAAAAAGAAGTAATCTTCAAATCTGCAGAAGGAATGAGGTTGTATGCACATTAAACACCTACACCTGCCTCTCCTTCCCACTCCAATGGTCCTGGTATTATTGTAAATCATATTTGTCTGTCTCCCCACCTAGCACAAACATTCATCAAGGTCAAGGTTCGTGCCTGACCTCTATAATACCATCCCTTCCAACACCTTAGCAGATATGTTCTGGATTGAATTCCCTTCTTCCATTCTATTCACCTTTATTCTCTGTAATCTGACATTGCAGGAAAAGCCATGGATATAAGAGACATAGATTTAAATTCAGACCTTGTTCCCTCACTAGCTGAATAAACTCGAACCAGTAACTTCATAAGTCCAAGATTCAACTTCTCACTTAAAAGATAGGAATAATGTTTACCTCAAAGATACTCTGAGAACCAAATAAGACAATGTATAATATGAAGTGCTGTGGAAAGTGATAATAGATGATTAAAATAATCTTATTTGACTGAATTTTGCTGTATTGTCACCACTCTAATTCTCAATTTAATTCCTAAACTTTTTTTTTTTGCTTATATTACCACTCATTTATTATTTTTTTTTCTTTCTTTTTTTTTTTTTCTTGCGTTATGCGGGCCTCTCACTGTCGTGGCCTCTCCCATTTGCGGAGCACAGGCTCCGGACGCGCAGGCCCAGCGGCCATGGCTCACGGGCCCAGCCGCTCCGCGGCATGTGGGATCCTCCCGAAACGGGGCACGAGCCCGCGTCTCCTGCATCGGCAGGCGGACTCTCAAGCACTGCGCCACCAGGGAAGCCCACCACTCATTTATTAATCTTGGCCTGCGATACCTCCATGAACATTTTAAAAATTAATGGAATTCAGGGACTTCCCTGGTGGTCCAGTGGTTAAGAATCCACCTTCTGAGAAACAAGAAGAACTAGAATCCTGCAGCCTGTGGGAAAAAAACCACGTTCACAGAAAGATAGACAAGATGAAAAGGTAGAGGGCTATGTACCAGATGAAGGAACAAGATAAAACCCCAGAAAAGAAATTAAATAAAGTGGAGATAGACAACCTTCCAGAAAAAGAAATCAGAATAATGATAGTGAAGATGATCCAGGACCTCGGAAAAAGAATGGAGGCAAAGATCAAGAAGATGCAAGAAATGTTTAACAAAGACCTAGAAGAATTAAAGAACAAACAGAGATGAACAATACAATAACTGAAATGAAAACTACACTAGAAGGAATCAATAGCAGAATAACTGAGGCAGAAGAA
>NW_006799037.1:3938114-3950673 GCF_000442215.2 Lipotes vexillifer | reverse complement strand
TTTTTTTTCTTGCGTTATGCGGGCCTCTCACTGTCGTGGCCTCTCCCATTTGCGGAGCACAGGCTCCGGACGCGCAGGCCCAGCGGCCATGGCTCACGGGCCCAGCCGCTCCGCGGCATGTGGGATCCTCCCGAAACGGGCCACGAGCCCGCGTCTCCTGCATCGGCAGGCGGACTCTCAAGCACTGCGCCACCAGGGAAGCCCACCACTCATTTATTAATCTTGGCCTGCGATACCTCCATGAACATTTTAAAAATTAATGGAATTCAGGGACTTCCCTGGTGGTCCAGTGGTTAAGAATCCACCTTCTGAGAAACAAGAAGAACTAGAATCCTGCAGCCTGTGGGAAAAAAACCACGTTCACAGAAAGATAGACAAGATGAAAAGGTAGAGGGCTATGTACCAGATGAAGGAACAAGATAAAACCCCAGAAAAGAAATTAAATAAAGTGGAGATAGACAACCTTCCAGAAAAAGAAATCAGAATAATGATAGTGAAGATGATCCAGGACCTCGGAAAAAGAATGGAGGCAAAGATCAAGAAGATGCAAGAAATGTTTAACAAAGACCTAGAAGAATTAAAGAACAAACAGAGATGAACAATACAATAACTGAATGAAAACTACATTAGAAGGAATCAATAGCAGAATAACTGAGGCAGAAGAATGGGTAAGTGACTGGAAGACAGAATGGTGGAATTCACTGCTGCAGAACAGAATAAAGAAGAAAGAATGAAAAGAAATGAAGACAGCCTAAGAGACCTCTGGGACAACATTAAACGCAATGACATTCGCGTTATAGGGGTCCCAGAAGGAGAAGAGAGAGAGAAAGGACCAGAGAAAATATTTGAAGAGATTATAGTCAAAAACTTCCCTAACATGGGAAAGGAAATAGCCACCCAAGTCCAGGAAGTGCAGAGAGTCCCATACAGGATAAACCCAAGGAGACACATAGTAATCAAATTGGCAAAAATTAAAGACAAAGAAAAATTATTGAAAGCAGCAAGGGAAATATGACAAATAACATACAAGGGAACTCCCATAAGGTTAACAGCTGATTTCTCAGCAGAAACTCTACAAGCCAGAAGGGAGTGGCATGATATACTTAAAGTGATGAAAGGGAAGAACCTGCAACCAAGATTACTCTACCCAGCAAGGATCTCATTCAGATTTGATGGAGAAATCAAAAGCTTTACAGACAAGCAAAAGCTAAGAGAATTCAGCACCACCAAACCAGCTCTACAACAAATGCTAAAGGAACTTCTCTAAGTGGGAAACACAAGAGAAGAAAAGGACCTACAAAAACAAACCCAAAGCAATTAAGAAAATGGTCATAGGAATATACATATCGATAATTACCTTAAACGTGATGGATTAAATGCTCCAACCAAAAGACACAGGCTCGCTGAATGGATACAAAAACAAGACCCATATATATGCTGTCTAAAAGAGACCCACTTCAGAACTAGGGACACATACAGACTGAAAGTGAGGGGATGGAAAAAGATATTCCATGCCAATGGAAATCAAAAGAAAGCTGGAGTAGCAATACTCATATCAGATAAAGTACACTTTAAAATAAAGAATGTTACAAGAGACAAGGAAGGACACTACATAATGATCAAGGGATCAATCCAAGAAGAACGTATAACAATTATAAATATATATGCACCCAATCTAGGAGCACCACAATACATAAGGCAACTTCTAACAGCTCTAAAAGAGGAAATTGACAGTAACACAGTAATAGTGGGGGACTTTAACACCTCACTTACATCAAAGGACAGATCATCCAAAATGAAAATAAATAAGGAAACTCAAGCTTTAAATGACACAATAGACCACATAGATTTAATTGATATTTATAGGACGTTCTATCCAAAAACAGCAGATTCCACTTTCTTCTCAAGTGCACACAGAACATTCTCCAGGATAGATCACATCTTGGGTCACAAATCAAGCCTCAGTAAATTAAAGAAAACTGAAATCATATCAAGCATCTTGTCTGACCACAACGCTATGAGATTAGAAATCAATTACAAGGAGAAAAACGTAAAAAACACAAACACAGGGAGGTTAAACAATATATTACTAAATAACCAAGAGATCACTGAAGAAATCAAAGAGGAAATAAAAAAATACCTAGAGACAGAAGACAATGAAAACACAATGGTCCAAAACCTATGGGATGCAGCAAAAACAGTTTTAAGAGGGAAGTTTATAGCAATACAATCCTACCTCAAGAAACAAGAAAAATCTCAGGTAAACAATCTAACCTTACACCTGAAGGAACTAGAGAAAGAAGAACAAACAAAACCCAAAGTTAGTAGGAGGAAAGTAATCATAAAAATCAGAGGAGAAATAGATGAAAGAGAAACAAAGAAAATAATAGCAAAGATCAATAAAACTAAAAGCTGGTTCTTTGAGAAGATAAACAAAATTGATAAACCATTAGCCAGACTCATCAAGAAAAAGAGGGAGAGGACTCAAATCAATAAAATTGGAAATGAAAAGTTACAACAAACACTGTTGAAAAACATCCTAAGACTACTACAAGCAACTCTATGCCAATAAAATGGACAACCTGGAAGAAATGGACAAATTCTTAGAAAGGTACAACCTTCCAAGACTGAAACAGGAAGAAACAGAAAATATGAACAGACCAATCACAAGTAATGAAATTGAAACTGTGATTAAAAATCTTCCAACAAACAAAAGTCCAGGACCAGATGGCTTCACAGGTGAATTCTATCAAACATTTAGAGAAGAGCTAACACCCATCCTTCTCAAACTCTTCCAAAAAATTGCAGAGGAACACTCCCAAACTCATTCTATGAGGCCACCATCACCCTGATACCAAAACCAGACAAAGATACTACAAAAAAAGAAAATTACAGACCAATATCACTGATGAATATAGATGCAAAAATCCTCAACAAAATACAAGCAAACAGAATCCAACAACACATTAAAAGGATCATACACCATGATCAAGTGAGATTTATCCCAGGGATTCAAGGATTCTTCAATATATGCAAATCAATCAATTGTGATACACCATATTAACAAATTGAAAAATAAAAACCATATTATCATCTCAATAGATGCCGAAAACGCTTTTGACAAAACTCAACACACATTTATGATAAAAACTCTCCAGAAAGTGGGCATAGAGGGAATCTACCTCAACATAATAAAGGCCCTATATGACAAACCCACAGCAAACATCATTCTCAATGGTGAAAAACTGAAAGCATTTCCTCTAAGATCAGGAACAAGACAAGGATGTCCACTCTTGCCACTATTATTCAACATAGTTTTGGAAGTCCTAGCCACGGCAATCAGAGAAGAAAAAGAAATAAAAAGAATATAAATTGGAAAAGAAGAAGTAAAACTGTCACTGTTTGCAGATGACATAATACTATACATAGAGGATCCTAAAGATGCCACCAGAAAACTACTAGAGCTAATGAATGAATTTAGTAAAGTTGCAGATTGAAAAATTAATGCACAGAAATCTCTTGCAATCCTATACACTAATGATGAAAAATCTGAAAGAGAAATTAAGGAAACACTCCCATTTACCACTGCAACAAAAAGAATAAAATACCTAGGAATAAACCTACCTAGGGAGACAAAAGACCTGTATGCAGAAAACTATAAGACACTGATGAAAGAAATTAAAGATGATACCAACAGATGGAGAGATATACCATGTTCTTGGATTGGAAGAATCAATATTGTGAAAATGACTATACTACCCAAAGCAATCTACAGATTCAATGCAATCCCTATCAAATTACCAATGGCATTTTTTACAGAACTAGAACAAAAAATCTTAAAATTTGTATGGAGACACAAAAGACCCCGAATAGCCAAAGCAGTCTTGAGGGAAAAAAACGGAGCTGGAGGAATCAGACTCCCTGACTTCAGACTATACTACAAAGCTACAGTAATCAAGACAATATGGTACTGGCACAAAAACAGAAACATAGATCAATGGAACAAGATAGAAAGCCCAGAGATAAACCCAAGCACGGATGGTCAACTAATCTATGACAAAGGAGGCAAGGATATACAATGGAGAATAGACAGTCTCTTCAATAAGTGGTGCTGGGAAAACTGGACAGCTACATGTAAAATAATGAAATTAGAACACTCCCTAACACCATACACAAAAATAAACTCAAAATGGATTAGAGACCTAAATGTAAGACCGGACACTATAAAACTCTTAGAGGAAAACATAGGAAGAACACTCTTTGACATAAATCACAGCAAGATCTTTTTTGATCCACCTCCTAGAGTAATGGAAATAAAAACAAAAATAAACAAATGGGACCTAATGAAACTTCAAAGCTTTTGCACAGCAAAGGAAACCATAAACAAGACGAAAAGACAACCCTCAGAATGGGAGAAAATATTTGCAAATGAATCAACGGACAAAGGATTAATCTCCAAAATATATAAACAGCTCATGCAGCTCAATATTAAAAAAACAAACAATCCAATCCAAAAATGGGCAGAAGACCTAAATAAACATTTCTCCAAAGAAGACATACAGATGGCCAAGAAGCACATGAAAAGCTGCTCAACATCACTAATTATTAGAGAAATGAAAATCAAAACTACAATGAGGTATCACCTCACACCAGTTAGAATGGGCATCATCAGAAAATCTACAAACAACAAATGCTGGAGAGGGTGTGGAATAAAGGGAACCCTCTTGCACTGTTGGTGGGAATGTAAACTGATACAGCCACTATGGAGAAGAGTATGGAGGTTCCTTAAAAAACTATAAATAAAATTACCATATGATCCAGCAGTCCCACTACTGGGCATATACCCAGAGAAAACCATAATTCAAAAAGACACATGCACTCCAATGTTCATTGCAGCACTATTTACAATAGTCAGGTCATGGAAGCAACCTAAATGCCCATCGACAGACAAATGGATAAAGAAGATGTGGTACATATGTACAATGGAATATTACTCAGCCATAAAAAGGAATGCAATTGGGTCATCTGTTGAGACGTGGATGGATATAGAGACTGTCATACAGAGTCAAGTAAGTCAGAAAGAGAAAAACAAATATCATATATTAACGCATGTATGTGGAATCTACAAAAATGGTACAGATGAACCAGTTTGCAGGGCACAAAATGAGACACAGATGTAGAGAACAAACGTATGAACACCATGGGGGGAAAGCGACAGGGAGGTGCAGGTGGTGGTGTGATGAATTGGGTGATTGGGACTGACACGTATACATGTATACACTGATGTGTAGAAAATTGATGACTAATAAGAACCTGTATAAAAATATAAATAAAAAGAAATTCAAAAATTAAAAAAAATAAAAATAAAAGAATGCAGGGAACACGGGTTTGATCCCTGGTCGGGAAATTAAGATCCCACATGCCACAGGGCAACTAGACGTGTGCACTGCAACTAGAGAGAAGCCCACATGCCACAACTACTGAGCCCGTGCACTCTAGTGCCTGGGTCTCACAGCTAGAGAAGCCCGCAATGAAGAGCCCACATGCCACAATGAAGACCCAGCACAGCCAAACTAAGAAAAAAAAAAAAAACAAATAAATAAATAAATAAGTAAATATGGACTTCATTTTTTAAAAATTAATTAATTAATTTAGTTATTTTTGGCTGCATTGGGTCTTTGTTGCTGTGCGTGGGCTTTCTCTAGTTGCGGCGAGCGGGGTGCTACTCTTCGTTGCGGTGCGCAGGCTTCTTATTGCGGTGGCTTCTCTTGCTGTGCAGCACGGGCTCTAGGGTGCGCAGGATCAGTAGTTGTGGTGCACGGGCTTCGTTGCTCTGCGGCATGTGGGATCTTCCCGGACCAGGTCTCAAACCCGTTTCCCCTGCATTGGCAGGCAGATTCCTAACCACTGAGCCACCAGGGAAGCCCAATAGTCTTCATTTTTTTGAAGAGTTTTAGATTTACAGAAAATTTGATCACGTAGCCCAGCACATTCCCATAAACCCACCCCTACTCACAGTTTCCCCTATAGTTAGCATATTATATTAATATGGTACACTTTTTATAATTAATGAGCCAATACTGATACATTTTTATTAGTTAAAACCCGTAGCAATTATAATCCAATAAAGATGTTGAGAAAAAACACAAAAAACCATAGTTCAATATTTATCCTGTTCAAACTAGATGATTAAATGATATTTGTAATTTTGTTGGCATTCAGTATTATCCAATTCTCTCACATTTAAAAGCCCACTGACTTCTCTTTCACAAACACAGTTAAAGAATCCTCAGTTTACTTGATGCATTAAAATACTTTTTAAAGAAAACGTTCCCAAAATTCTTGTTGACTTTTTAAATCCTCCATTAAATGGAGCCTTATTTCTTGTTCACAGTTTTCAATATTTCTTTGGCAGTCAGATTATGCAAATTGAAAGAAGAGCAGCAGTGTTATTAAAGTGCTCCATTGTTTATAGGAACTTTTAAAATATGTTCAATAAGAAAGAACTGATGAAAGGTGTTTCCCTTTAAGTACCTGTTCTTAAAAGGGATAACATTACTTACCAATGGGAAAAAAAATTACAACTTGCAGTGGACAGTAATTATGACCCTTGCCATAGCTATCTTTTCCAATGGATTTCGTCCCTTGAAGAATTTGATTCTTTTACATGGATAGTCCTAAATTCTCATCCAGCATGGAAACAAGTGAAATCATCATGTACAGTGTTGAAGAGGAGGGGAATCAGAATTGGTGACAGTATTCTTTTTTGTCAGTGGATAACAATTTAAAGAGTCATTGATCAAGAGATGAAATGTAATTCTGAAGAAAGGGAAAAGCAGTTCATACCATGAAAGATGATATTATGTGCTTCAACAAATCAGATTTGAAGAGCAGTTCTTGGAGTTGATTTTATTCCAGTACATGTTCAGGATACCCGCTCATATGATAATCTTGAGCATGTTTTCACATTAATGTATGTTCAGTCCAGAAAAGAATGAAATAATTTGGATGTGGCCACTGTAGAAGCTATGTAACAATATAATTGGAACGTAGACTGTAACTGCAAGAAACCTGATAAGCAAATTCTACAAAATAGGAACTATTAAGAAAAACCAGGTCATTAGGGAAATAAAGAGGTACGGAATTCAGATACTTACTTCAGATAAACTCAATTAGTTTTTACTACACATATGTCCCTTCCCTTGCAATATCTTTTTTAATCTCAGTGTGCATTTGCATAGGTAATTAGAAATAATTCAAATTTAACTTCTTGTCCTGTCGGTTTTTTTTAATTCCTTCTTTTTTTCTTGGCCGAGCCACACAGGGATCTTGGTTCCCTGACTAGGGATTGAATCCAGGCCCTTGGCAGTGAAAGCGTTGAGTCCTAACCACTGGACCACCAGGGAATTCCCTAATTCCTTTCGTTTAAATTGTGGAAAAAACATTTAACATGAGATTTACCCTCTTAATAAAACTTTAAATATAGAATATATTATTGTTGACTGGTATTCTGTGTTTTTATTATTGAAACTGGTGACTCTAGTGATTTCAGGATCTGAACTCAGGTCTTCTGACTCCAAATCTAGTGCTCTTTCCACTATCACCTTCCCTCCAATTGATTTTGTAAAATAACCAGCCACATGAGTATGTTTGGAATTGTTTCACAATGACTTTCCATACTTTACTGGTGCCCTAGACATCTGGAGAATGTCCCTGGCAGGGAAATATAGAGTCTCATTTTCATGCCTCTCTTTGCACCCATTAGATCATTCTTTTGGACAGTTTGTTGAGTTAGGCCATGCTGAAGTTTCTCTTCATTGTTGAAAGATGAAGTCACTAGCATTCTAGGTTAAGCCTTTAGAGCATCTCTGTGATGTTTGAAATGCCATGCAATCAGCTTAAAATGGGGACACAGAAAGCTACCAATTGGAATTATATGACCTTAACAGGATTCATGAAAATAATAATAATGATTATTATTAATATTATTATTTTACAGTCCAGGTCTTTTATTTTCTTTATACCCATCATGCCATGAATTCATAGGGAATGGGCTCCAACAGTTCAGGCTCCTTTCCATTGGTTCTCACGAAGTGTGCTTCTCTGGGTGGTGCTGGCTGGCACTTCAGATGAACCCAAGTACCTTTCTCTTTGGCTTCCTTCTTTTTCTGATCGTTTTTCTTCACCTGTTTCAGGAAGGTATCTCGGCTCTTAGAGTGCTTAATGTGCTCGATACGCACATTAATTCTCTTGGCAAGAATCTTGCCCTTAACTTGTTTGTTTACAATGATGCCAACAGCATGGTGAGTAACATTGTGGACTCTCCCAGTTTTGCCATGGTAACATTTGTGGGGCATTCCTTTTTGAACAGTGCCCATTCCCTTGATATCTACAATATCACCTTTCTTGTAGATTTGCATGTATGTGGCCAAAGGAACAACTCCATGTTTTTTAAAAGACCTAGAGAACATGTAGCAGGTGCCCCTCCTCTTTCGAAAAGCCATGAAAATAATTATTATTGTTAGTTGTGATTTTAATCAATACCAGGTATGCAGTTGACAAAGTGCATTCATATATATTATTCTATGTGATCCTCACAATAACTCTGTGGAGTAGTTCATATCTATTTTTCTGTAGAAATTAAGGTTCTGTGCTAAAATGACTTGGGTTGTTCAACTAATAAGTGCCAAACCTTTACCCTCATCTTCCATATTCAGGTCCTGAGCATTTCACTGCATAGTGCTGCTAGGTGGATGTGAGAAGAACATAGCTTCTAGGGCTGCCTGTCAGTTTAACTTGTGTTGGAGTCCACTCTCCAGTCACACTCGGCACATTTTATTACCAACAATAGAAAGATATGCTTAGTTTTGGTTTAAATTTTACAATTCTTTGTGCAATTAGCAAATTCAGAATGGAATTTATGAACACTATAACTGCCTACTGCCTCAGAATTCTTTGCACTTCAGGGGGCTGGGCTGAAGGAGGAAGAGAGCAGATTGAGCCCAGGAGCTCAACACTCTCCATGTTTAGTACTGGGGACTCCTGGAATGAGGTGGACGTATGTGAGAGAATGGGCAAGGGACACTTACCTTTCAGATTTAGATTCAACATGCATTTTTTTTTTTTTTTATTCAGTACGCGGGCCTCTCTCTGTTGTGGCCTCTCAGGCTGCGGACGCACAGGCTCAGCAGCCATGGCTCACAGGCCCAGCTGCTCCACAGCATGTGAGATCTTCCCGGACCGGAGCACAAACCCGTGTCCCCTGCATCGGCAGGCAGACTCTCAACCACTGCGCCACCAGGGAAGGCCCAACATGCATTTTTTGAATGCCATTTACAGTCAAAACACTTTCACATATGATAGCTCATCTCTGAAAGCTCATAACTAAAAGGAGGGAAGGCAGTATTCTACTTTGAGATGTAGAATTTGAGATCTGAAACGTTAAGATGCTCTAACTTAAAAAAAAATCACAGGAAAAAAAAGTTCAGGGAGAAGATTGTGAGCAGGGAAATTGCTACGGTTTCTAGACTGGCTGATTTTAGGTGCTCAAATCTTTACTATGTTGGATTGAAATGGTAATTTGGATTGACATGCTGGCATTCCTAACTCAGACTCTGAGCACACAGATCATTTGACTTAAAGCTTCACTAATGGGAAACCAATACCCCCTGTCCTGCTTTATTTTCCCCACACTATTTTAAAACATAAAGAAAGAATCCAGGTATACAGACTATTGACTCCAGTTGACTATTGGGAAGGGATGTGAAAGACACTGTATTATTTTTTCTGACGTCATAAATTGCATATAATATTCTACCAAGGGTAAAGGGAAAATGGAGCAGAACTAAGAATCTATTCCAAGGGAAGATTCACATTTACTGAGGAAAACATAATGTCTATACTCCAAATGAGAACACTTGGTCTGAAAAGTATATTTACAAGACAATAAAAGAAGAATGTTTAGAATTAGCGGTGACATCAGTGGTCTGGTCAGCTCACTGAAAAGGGTCATTTAAAATGTGAGACTTTACTTCTTCATTAAATTGCTATGGCTGTCCAACTTCCTTATGGTTCCAAAAATAAAAATGAAAACTCTCAAAGCCTACTTCCCCCCCACCTCCATTTCTTTAAGAAACAGAGGGTACAATTAAATCTCAGGGGGCTTTTGAATGAGGAACACTCAAGGACTTGTTCCAGTGCTTACCTATATCATGAGAACATTACAGAGGCATCTGCACAACTAGAAATCTTTTCAATCAATAAAGATCCCAAGGCTTCCCCAAGTGACACCCTGGTTTACACTGTGACATTCCTTGCTGTATTTAGGACTCTCTCATCCCAGGCATCCAGAATCTTTTTACCCTCAGTCCCCACCTGCAGAGATGCCTTTTCCTAACTGTGAAAACAGTGCATGTCATTTTAACACTTCTCCATTCCACATAAACATGGAGAAGGAATACAGGCAGGGATGGACGCTCACTGATAGAATGGACAAAAAGCAACAAGTAGTATTTTATTTGTGAAGGTAGCTGCATATTTCATCTTTGAAGGGCTACTCAGGTATAATGTATCCCAGGGTTTATAACAGCTTATACATATAAAGGGATCAATGGCTTATTAAACGCTGCTTATCAGAGAACCACACTTGAAATATCCATCAATAAAGATTATGGAGAAAGAAAAATAAAGAAATGAATATTATAAAAAACAAGTGGAAAATTCAACAGTTATTATATGCTGTCCTTTAAAACATTTTTACTCATTGTCTCTAACAACAGAAACGTCTGGGGGCTGGTGAGTAGGAGGGAGGAAAATTGTGTCTGACAGATTAAGAATTCAGTAGCTCAATAACCCACAGGAGAGCTTAAAGCAAAAGGGTAGGTCAACTGTTAAGACAGTCACCAATTAATCTGTTGACAAAACATCGAATTAGGAGAACTATAGCTGGATTTCCCAGCGTTGGAAGTTTCTTCTTGTTGTTAAATCCCCAAAGCCATACTAATGCCTATTGAGCAAACAGAAGGAAAAAGTATCAGTCTCAAATTGAACCTCCCATATTGCAAGGGGAAAATAACACATGGCCCTTTATCTTTACCAAATGTGAGGAGTAATACAGTAGGCTGTCTGACCCTAGGTTCAGAGAACTTGAGAGCACTAAGAAAGGCTGAGCTTTTCAAAGGAGAAAGCTATGCTCAGCTCTTTTCTGTCACTCTGACATCAGTCTCTTGTGCCCACATAGCCCTTAGCCCTCTTATTCCTAAATGGTTTCCTTCTATCTAATGTCTACAGTCCCAGAGGCTGATGGTTCAGATAAACTATGTGCCAAATCTTGGCAGCTGTGTCTCTTCTTTGTGGGAAGGTCAAAGTAGTACTTTACAAAATCCAAAGGACATAAAATATTACTAATGCACACATGTGTTTAGAGAGGACTACAAGATAAAACTACTAGGCATACACACAGAAGCCTTCCATAATTTGTACCATACTTACTTTTTTAGGGTCATTACCCATCTCCCCTCTCCTCCCACTAGCGTGTATTCAGTCTTCATTGCCTCTATGCCTTTGCACATGCTGTTCCTTCTTGTCCTTTCTCACCTTCTCTGATGGAAAACTCATTCATCCTTGAGAATACTTAAGCTTCTCAGGAAAACAGCTTGCAACAACTACAGGGAAATTAGTCACTTCTTCCTCTGTGCTTTTTATAAGCCTCTGTTAATATGGCTATTATAATGCCTATTATATTATATTCCAATTTATATGTCAAATTTCAGGGCAAGGACCATGTCTCAATTATTTAGTGATTAACACAGCCTCCAGCAGATACCTAGTATATACTCAATGCACTTTTTGAATGAATAAGCTTTGTCTGTTTTCTTTATTTTTCTGTAAAACTAGTTTAATAATGTGGTTATCTTCAATATGGCAGTTTATTCTTAAATAATTGTAATAATAAGAAGAGAGTGAAAACAGTGTGCATTACTCTTGGAAGGCTGTCAATTATACCGAACTTACCCAAAGAAGTGGGAAAAATCTCCAAATTAAAATGTTAAACATGGCTTTATAATAACAATCCAAAAATGTGTTTATAAAACCACTTATTTTTCCAGTTCTTCTACTTCTTAACAGAGCATAACAAAAAATGGTACACAAACATCATGTTTAGACTTTGCATCAGAAGAGGTCTTTTAAAGGATCAAAACAATAGATTTTTTTTTTTTTAGTCCAAAGGGACCTCTTGGTTATCTAGTTCAGCTCTCTGCTCTGTATGAATCTCTATGATATCTCTGATAGATGCTCACCCCGCTTCTACTTGAACACTTCCAGTGATTGGGAACTCACTACTTAGGAAGGTAATTGATTCTTTATTTTGACAATTACGATATCCAAGTTGAGCCCAAATCTGCCTCCCTGTAATCTTTAGCCATTGGACTCAGTCCTTCCTTTTTTTTTTTTTTTTTTTTTTTTTTTTTTTTCCGTGACTGTTCTGGCCTCTCCCATTGCGGAGCACAGGCTCCTGACGCGCAGGCTCAGCGGCCATGGCTCACCGGCCCAGCCCCCC
>NW_006799037.1:3934059-3938069 GCF_000442215.2 Lipotes vexillifer | reverse complement strand
ACACGGGCCTCTCACTGCTGTGGCCTCTCCCGCTGCGGAGCACAGGCTCCGGACGCGCAGGCTCAGCGGCCATGGCTCACAGGCCCAGCCGCTCTGCGGCATGTGGGATATTCCCGGGCCAGGGCACGAACCCGTGTCCCCTGCATTGGCAGGCGGACTGCCAACCACTGCGCCACCAGGGAAGCCCAGTCCTTCCTTCTTAAACCACAGAAGATATTCCTTCTTTCTTATAGAAGCCCTGTAAAGAATTAAAAACAGCTACATCATCATCCCAAGTCTTTTCTTTTGCAGACTTTTCCAGTTTGATTCAGCTCCTTCTGATATGTCATGTTTATCAACATTTTCACCAACCTGGTTCATATCCTCCAGACACGTTGCAGTTTGTCTCTAAGACTTCTGAAAGGGAGCCTGGAACACTACTGCAAATGAGATTTGCTCAGTGTAGAGGAATTCTCAGAACAGCACTAACACATCTCTTTCATTCTGGCCTCTGTACAGGTATTTGAAATTTGGACTGTCTCTTACTTGATGTAGAGTCAAAGCTTGGCAAGAGTTAGCAGGAAAGAGGATAACATGAAGCCTGGGTAGGAGCAGAGCTAAGAGAACTGATCCAATTCTGGGGCTTTAGTTGGGATGCAAGCTGCCTAAACGAACCCTAGATATACCAAGGGGATTCAAGGGGTTTTGATCGATAGATGGGGACAAGGCTGTAGCAATATTTGAAATTAGACAGGTGGTGACATCTTGCCTCTATTAGGTTTTGGAGCAGGCCCTCCATCACCAGGTGAGGAACATGAGAAACAAGACCCAACTCCTAGCAAAGAGTCTGCAAAGGGTTAGGCAAATTAGAGTCAGGAAGACTGGGCTTCAAAGAAGGGCTACATTTCTAAGGGGAAACTGAGGTAGTAAGAATTAAAATAGCTCTGGAATCATAAAGACCTTTGTTGAACTCCATCTTCTTCATTTTCCAAACCTCAATTTCCTCATGTGAAGATAATAGTATTTACTTTAAAGGATTGCTGTGAAGACTTAGTGGGATGATATATGTAAAGTCTGGCATACAGTTACTGCTTTTCAAATATTTTTATTGCAAATTAAAATAAAAAGAGATAAATGTAAGTTAAATGAATTTTAAAGTAATTTCACTTTGGAAGCCTTTCAAATTAATTATGTACTAAGAGCATATTCTCAAAACATTTTTAACACTTCCTTTAAGAAAAGCACTATACCTATTTTTTTGAAAGATGATCAGGAATGATATGGATTGGTTGTATATGGCTTGTAAAGTAAGCATAATGTAATATGATTCATTATAATCCTCATAATAATTGTGCCAATATTATGGTTATAAGAAATATACTTATTTTCAGATTGTGCTTTCAAATAAGTGATGAATTTACCATAAATCTCTGAAGTCAGTCTTTTTTGTAATATAAATTCACTAATCCAGTCAGAATTACAATTCACTATTTGTTAGAAATCTTTGCATAAATCCTTTTCCCAGCCCCACACTGTTTTCCTTTTAATATCCAATTATCTAAAATTTAAGAGGAATGAGCACCGCCCCATGGGAGTGTGTGTGCTGCTCTGATCCTATAGTTAAAATTCAGAGAATTGGGAGTGACGTCATCCGTAACAATAAAAAAGCTTCTCTTGGTGTGTGGAAGACCTATATATAAAAGTCACATTTAAGGGTCTACAACTCAATTCATCAGCTTTCTCAGGTTTACTCAACTTTGAGAAAGCATCAGCTGCTAATACACCTGAAAGAAGATCGTGTCCTAAGACATTGTGTGGTGAGTAGTCTTTATTTCTCTTTTAAATTTCATATGAGTTCTTTTTTATGATAAAGCAATTATTTAATGTGTACCATTTTCTACAATGTCATGCTGCTCGTTCAAGGTAAAATGTTAAGAGAGGGTTTGAATGATATTTAATCTAAAAATGCTGTAATAAAAAATAAATTTATGCTACTAAAATATTGTTAAATCATTTATTTTTGTGGTTAAAATCTTTTGAGAGGCCTTGCTTTTTATAAACTCATGTGAAATTACATGAAAAATAATTAAAATTTGGCCTGATGTGCTTTAATGGTATCTTATTAAAATTTTGAAATAAAACAGCCTAATGAGAAATGAATAATTCTGATTTAAATAATCAATGTAAATTTATTTCTCTGAGTTAAAATTCCATTTTTCCTCCAGAATATCCCCATAGAGAGCTCAATCTGTGTACTATAGTTGGAGAAACTCAGTTTTACGGCTGAATATTTATTCCCTTTACATAAAGCCTTTTCTAATTTTCTATTCTGAAAACTGTACATGAATTTTAAGGATGTTTTACAACCATTTTTCAGCTTTTTAAATGACATGCTTGTAAGAACCTCATCTCTCTATTAAGAACAAGGAAGCAAGGCAGAGGCGTTTGGTGAATGTGACAAAGCTAGAATAGGACACCAAAGCTTCTGTCCTCTGGCTATAATGATTGTTTCTAACACAAACCAAAAATGAAGAATATTCATTTGTTCCTCCTTCAATAGCTTTATACTGCACAGTGAAAATAAATATAGTAGATTATAATGCTCCTTATGCTACTTCTAAATGATGCAGTTTCCCTTTAAAATATGAGTCCATAGCCACCCTATGTGTATGTTAAAACGGAGAACGTGGAGAACGTTAAGTATTAAGCATGTCTATGATAAAAGGCTTTGCAATTGTTAAAATGCAGATTACAGTAAGACTTTTCTATTTTGAGATGAAAAGCTTAAAAGCAAAAGAGGAAAGTACTAAAAATTATACTCAAACAAAATTGTTAATAAAATAAGCTGAAAAGATAAGATACAGACAGGCATTTAATATGGAGTCAAAGCTCTAAATTCATATAACAAGTAATTAATTAGATGATGTTTAAATGCTTTGACACATTCTTTTTAACAGTAGGAGAAGTGTGTGTTAATTTAGTAAAAATCTCTAAATCAGAGCCTATTCATTTGGCATTTATGTTTATCACTGCGTTGAAAGGAAGTTTACTTATGAAAAAGAGATTTGCTAAGTCAACAAACACTGTTGACAATTTACCTAATTAAAAGAAGTAGGGACTTCCCTGGTGGTCCAGTTGGTAAGACTCTGCGCTCCCAATGCAGGGGGCCCTGCATTGGATCCCTGGTTGGGAACTAGATCCTGCAGGCATGCCGCAACTAAAGATCCCACATGCTGCAACGAGGATCCTGCGTGCTGCAACTAAGACCCAGCACAGCCAAAATAATAAATAAATAAATAAATAAATAAATAAATAGATAGATAGATAGATAAATAAATAAAAAAGAAGTAGCCATTTTCAAGCTTCTTGTGTATTTAGTCATAACACAAAATGTGGGAGGAAATTCTAAACAGTAAGGTTTTTCATTCTTCATGTAGCTTAAATTCATATATTAAAACTTGCACAAGAACTATCAAAAAGATACCTAAGAAAGGAAAGCTAATCTGTCTAATTTCTAAGTCAAATTGTGTGTATACATAATATATACTAATCATCTGTATATATAATATATACTTATATGTACTTTAAAATAAAGAGGCTGATTCCAAAAGTCTCTCATGAAAAACAATCCAATTAGTTACTGTCACACTCTGTACAAAGTTGTATGATTATAAATATAAACTACTATAAATTTAATTGTATTGTTTGGAATATTAAAAATATTTTAAATGCCTCCATTTTGCTTTTTCTTTTAGTGAAGATGATGTCTGCAAAAGACATGGTTAAAGTAATGGTTGTCATGTTCGCGGTTTGTTTTCTTGCAAGATTGGAAGGGAAGTCTGTTAAGTAAGTACCATAGCCTGTTCTGCATGGTGAGGGCATGGGAATTGGATTTTTAAGGTTGGCTTTATGATTTGGAAGAGGGGAGCTAATGGAGTGATCCTCTCTGATTCTGTTTCCTCTAGGAAGAGATCTGTGAGTGAAATACAGCTTATGCATAACCTGGGCAAGCATTTGAGCTCCATGGAAAG
>NW_006799037.1:3899366-3933555 GCF_000442215.2 Lipotes vexillifer | reverse complement strand
AGTGGAATGGCTGCGTAAGAAGTTGCAGGATGTGCACAACTTTGTTGCTCTCGGAACTTCTATAGCTTACAGAGATGGTAGTTCCCAGAGACCCCGAAAAAAGGAAGACAATGTCCTGGTTGAGAGCCATCAAAAAAGTCTTGGAGAAGCAGACAAAGCTGATGTGGATGTATTAATTAAAACTAAACCCCAGTGAAAACAGATATGATCAGTGCACTGCTCTAGACAGCTTAGGGCAACAACATTACATGCTGCTAATGTTTTCAAGCTCTATTAAGATTAGGTGCCAATATTTCTAATATTACCAAACTTTATGTGTAATCTATTGCTAGCTGTGGTAGCAGCCATTTTAATTGATTATTTTGATTTTACTTTTATTCATCTAAGAGCTCTTTTAATAATTCTATTTCTATTGATTCTAAATAAATGAAGTTAAGTATTTCTTCCTTGTTATAAAAATATCTGTTGGTTATGAGTAACACCAATATGTTTAAATTGAATGTGACTAAGAAGAACAACACAAAATTTTTTTTAACCCTATGTCTAACATTCTGATATTTTGAAATTATCCTTTAAATATTATCAAAGTACCAGGTCCCCGAATCATCACTAGCTAGTTACTATTGTCCTCTTCATTTCAGGAAAGGAAATGAAATGCCCCTGGTCATATTCCTAGTCTGGACCCCAAATTGCAAGGAATAGAATTTTTGTGTTTAATAGAATATAACTTTGTTCATTTGTCCTTCCTCACACGCATTTCTAACAAAACGGACTGACTTAACCAAAGGCAATTTAGAATATCAATGGGCATTATGGGGAACTTTTGAAATCCCCAGACTCAATGTTCTTAAAACCAAATTGGACTACCATAACTCTAAGATTTCCAAAACTGAATGAAATGCCTATTTTGATTGGTATTTTGAGGGCTCCAAATATCACCAGGACCCTAAAATTGCCTCTCTGCAAAATAGGATTTTAAGGTTAACTGAGGCAAACAAGCAATTAAAGAAAGATGAAGTGGCTTCGGAAGCCTTGTGCTCCTCTTCCTTGGCGCCTTGTGCTCAGGCTTCACGTCCAGCACCATCTTCCTCCTTCCCTTCTGTACTTCTATACCCACACCTCCTCCACACCCTCAGCTCCCCCTTACTAATTCTCTCGCTGAGCTTTCATATTTCTTTGAAACCCTCCCCACTCCTTTTTCCTCTGAACTTATCAGAATCTGTCCCCTTAAAATTAAGCCTTCTGAGGATCCAGAGGCTAAACCCTGAATTTCTTATATTCCCTGGACTAAAGCTAAACTGCGAGCCACAGTCAAATATTTTCCCAAAGTAACCGAAGATCTTCACAGATTTGCTGTGGAATTTAATATAGTCTTTCAAACTTGTCAACCTTGTTTCTCTGATTTAAATCAGTTAGTTCATATGCTTGTTGGTAAAGACCCGGCCCAGCACTGCATGAAAACTGATAATTGGGAAAATCCTGAAAGTCTCTAGAATCACAACTGGGAGACCAGCTTGCTAATTTATTATACGATCAAGCTTGGACAGTTGCTAGGCAACTTCATGAAGCAACTCCTAGGCCTTTTCCAAAGGCTGTTGATTGCAGCAAAATTTAGGTTTGCACAAAAAAATCAGATGAATCTGTTCATGACTATTACAGTTGACTTCAGATTACTTTTAAAGAAAATTCTGGTCTTCCTTCAGACGTTTATTCCTCCTGGGTAGCTTTTAACTCTATGTTTACTAATGGACTGAACCAGGACCTTTCCCTTCTAGTAAAAAGGATCTGGATGGAATGGGAAAATATGTCCACTCCAGACTTAGTTAATCTGACAAACTTACTCTCTTGCACTCTAGATGATTCACCTAAAAGAAAGACCACTAGGGAATTCCCTGGCTGTCCAGTGGTTAGGACTCCACGCTTCCACTGCCATGGCCCAGGTTTGATCCCTGGTCAGGGAACTAAGATCCCACAAGCTGCGTGGAGTGGCAAAAAAAGATCCCAAAAAACAAAACCAAAAAAACCACACTAAAATTCTTCAACTCCAGCAAATAAAAACTGCTAAACAAAAACAAAACCCTCCTAGTTTCTGCTATTATTGCAAAAAGCTAGGACACTGGAAAAGAGATTTTTATACCTTTAAGTGCTTTAGGCACCTTCAGCCCTCTAACAAGCCTTTCCAACGTCCTCCCAATTCTCAGTGATAGGGCTCTGAGAAACTACAGGGGCTCTTCCCAATCATCCCTCTTAACCTGCTTGGAGAAACGTCTCTCCAGATTGGGTATGAATCTCTTCCAGTCCTAACTGACACCAGAGCCACACTCTCGGTGCTTGACTCCACTACTATGACATAGCCTCTGCCTTGAAGTACTAAAACAGTTCAAATAGTGGGGATCTCTAATCAACCTCAAGAGATGCCTCTCCCTGAACTTACTTCCTTTTGTTTGGCCCTTTGAGAGATACATGCCTTTTTCTCCTTAGTTCCTCAACCCCATCCATCTATCAGGCTGAGACTTCTTAGAGAAGTGTCATGCTGGAATTTCTTTCTTCCAAAGGGAGAAAAAAAAATCATAAAGGAAATTCCTGGGCAGTCCAGTGGTTAGGACTCCACGCTTTCACTGCCAAGAGCCTTGGTCAGGGAACAAAGATCCCACAAGCCACACAGTGTGGCCAAAAAAAAAAAAATGCAAAGGTAGAAATAATTCTAGAACTTGAGAGTAGTCATTGAAGTAACAAACCAGGTGAATTAAATGACCCCTTGACATCTTTTATTTGCTCCATCTCTAATGATTCTAGAGCTGATTCTGGAAACACTGATAATTTGTCCCTATCAATTCAGCTACCATCTTTGTTATGGGCAAAATCTCCAACTGATATTGGCAAAATTCACAGCACACCTCCCATCAATATTCAAATAGATCTCTCAAAACCTCTGCTCAGAATTAATCAATATTCTATAGGAAAGAATCTCTAGAAAGCATAAAGCCCATAATAGAAGATTACAAGGGCCAAGGCATCATTATCCCTTGCACTAGCCCCTGCAATACTCCCATTTTGCTAGTGAGAAAACCTAAGGGCCAAGGGTGGATGCTTGCCCAGGACCTTTGAGCAATGAACAACATTGTTATCCCTCACCACCCTGTTGTTCCTAATATCCATTACTAATATCCACTCCCACTGAAAGCAATTTCTTTACTGTAATTGATTTATGCAGTACATTCTTTAGTATTCCAGTTGATGAAACTAGCCAATAACTTTTTTTTTTTTAATTTTTGGCTGCGTTGGGCCTTTGTTGCTGTGCACAGGCTTTCTCTAGTTGTGGTGAGAGGGGGCTACTCTTCATTGCAATGCGCAGGCTTCTCAGCGTGGTGGCATCTCTTGTTGTGGAGCACAGGCTCTAAGTGTGTGGCCTTCAGTAGTTGCAGCATACAGGCTCAGTAGTTGTGGCATGCAGGCACTAGAGCGTGCGAGCTTCAGTAGTTGTGACGCGTGGGCTCAGTAGTTGTGGCTTGTAGGCTCTAGAGTGCAGGCTCAGTAGTTGTGGTGCATGGGCTTAGTTGATCCGCGGCATATGGGTTCTTCCCAGACCAGGGATCAAACCCGTGTCCCCTGCATTGGCAGGCAGATTCTTAACCACTGCGCCACCAGGGAAGTCCCCTAGCCAATACCTTTTTTACTTCACTTGGGAAGAAAAACAATTCACATGGGCAGTAATGCCTCAGCCCTTACTTATTTGTCACAAATCCTGAAGGCTTATCCAGGTGATAAAAAGTTCCCTAGAAGTTCTATTTTGTTGTAACATGTGAAAAAAATCTCTGTGCTCTCCTTCTCAAGACTCTTCACCGGAAGACAGCATCCATATGTCTAAGCTTTTAGCCTTAAAGAGACATAACATTGTCAAGGAAAAAAATCAGTTTGCCCAAACCCAGGTTTCATATTTAGGGCATCTGATATCAGAACAAGGGCCACACCCAGATCCAGATAGACTTCGTGGTGTCCTAAGTTTCCAAAAACCCAAAACTAAGTGCCAACTGCTACTTGTTTGTTGCCAAAATTGGATTCCAAATTTCTCTTTTATGGCCAAAACTCTGTATGTTTTACTAAGCAATAACAACTCCAATCCAATTTGATGGGAAGAATCAGACAACGTAGCTTTTAAGGCCTTAAAGGAGAGTTTGATGAACCTGCCTGTGTTTGGACATCCCAGTTAACAAATTCTCTTTTTCCTTTGGTATATGAAAAGGAAGGGGATGCCCTGGCGGTACTCACCCAAAAACACTGAGACCACCATTGACCCATAGGGTATTATAGCCAATAACCGGACCCTGTGGCATGGAGATACCCTTCTTGCCTTAGAACAATTACTGTCTCTGCCCTTTTGGTTAAGGCCACCAAGAAAGTTATCGTGGGATCCCCATTACCCATTTTTATACCTCATGCAGTAGAAGGCCTCCCCAGTTCTCATCACACTCAACCTTTCTCAGTGAGCCCCCTCAACTCCTATGAAGCCCTTTTGTTAACTACTCCTCATGTAACTCTTTTACAGCGTAATAACTTTAATCCTGGTACTCTTCTTCCCACCATCACCAATGACATCTCTCATGACTGCCCAACACTGATGGATCACCTCCTGACTCCTGGTGATAATCCACAGGCAATTCCTGTGGGTAACACTGACTTTTCATGGTTCACTGATGGATCACCTCCTGACTCCTGGTGATAATCCACAGGCAATTCGTGTGGGTAACACTGACTTTTCATGGTTCACTGATGGTTCTTATTTAAAAGGTGACAATGGCAAATACTGTGCTGTTTAGTCTATTGCAACTCCTTTTGATACTGATGAAGCACCATCTATACGTATGACTACTTTGGCCCAACAGCCTGAATTATATATGGTTACACAGGCTTGTACTTTAGTCAAGGGCAAAACTTCTAATATTTATACTGATAGCAGATATGCTTTCAGAGTAGTTCATGATTTTGGACTGTTTTACAAGCAATGTGGCTTCCTTTCTTCCAGCAGATATAAAATTTTAAATGGCTCCTTTGTTCAGGAATTGTTGGATGTAATGCTTTTACCCGCCACTTTAGCTGTTATTAAGATTCCAGAGCATTCTATTTTTTTTTTTAATTTATTTTGGCTGCGCTAGGTCTTAGCTGTGGCACGCGGGATCTTTTAGTTGCAGCATGTGGGCTTCCTAGTAGCGGCATGCGGACTCGTAGTTGCAGCATGCATGTGGGATCTAGTTCCCCGACCAGGGATCAAACCCAGGCCCCCTGCATTGGGAGCTCAGAGTCTTACCCACTGGACTACAAGGGAAGTCCCAAGATTCCAGGGCATTCGAAACATGACTCCTGGAAGTAAATCTCCGTGCTGGAATTTCCACAAGGAATGCTGCCCTTAAAGGAACCAAGAGCAATCAGACCTCTGTCATGGTCCAAAGAGATATTTCCCCAAATGATAAGTTAGAAAAACTGGCTAGAGAAGCCCAACAGTTGGCCTCAGAAAAGAAAAAACAAGGTTGAAAATTCACAGTTGTTGGTTTGAAAAAAGAGAAAGCTCTGATTCAAACCAAATAACATTCTAGTCCTACCAGAAACTCTAAAGATCCCATTGCTAACCACTGTACATGCATTAAACCATTGGTCTATTCATAAAATGATAGCATTCATGAGTCAATATTGGTAGAGAAACATTTAACAAAATCACAAAATAGTGCCTACCTCACTTGTCCCACTTGTTCTAAATACAACCCAGGAAGCCTGTTTGTACCGCTCTCAGACATTTTAAACTGCCTCATGGACCGTTTGAGTTCTGGCCAATGGGTTTCATACAACTTCCTCCATCTCATGGATATACATATGTTTTAGTCATGGCCTGTATGTTTTCACACGGGACTGACGGACTACTGCCTGTTCTGTGGCTAAAGTCCTTTTGGATATGATTATCCTTACCTGGGGAACTCCTCTTAAACTTCATAATGATCAAGGAACCCATTTTTACTGTTCATGTACTTCCACCAGTCTGCTCTGTTTGGCTGGTTTTACAACAATTTCACTGTGTTTATCACCTTCAGTCCTCTGGTTTAGTTGAAGGTACAGAGCATTATTGAGTCAACTGACAAAATTTGTAGAGGCCTTCCAAATACCTTGGCCAAAAGCCTTGCTGGTGGTCCTTCGAAATCTCGGATCTACCTCTTTTGGAACTCATAAACTCTCACCCTTTGGGATAGTCAGAGGATGCCCAGTGTACTTGGCTCCTGCCTCTTTTGACCCACAAGAGATGAAAGGAAAGATACTCCAATATTGCAAAGGTCTAATTGCTTCTACTACAAACAACTATGTTTGACAGAGCAATCTTTTCACAGTGCATTCTCGGGAGAGGAAGACCTTAAGCATCCTACCCTGCAAACTGGAGATTTTGTCTGTTGGAAATTGCATCTCCAGAAAGACTCTCTTCAACCTTGCTGGAAAGGCCCCTATCAGGTACTGCAAACTAATCCTGTGCTGCCAGACTCCAGGGAATAGACTCTGAGAACATGTGACACACCTAAAGAAAACACCAAACACTGACCGGACCTGCACATTATCTAGTGACCTGAAAGTAAAGATTACCTGGAATTGAAGCAGACAATATCTGATGAGATAGCTTTCCAAAGATATCTGGACCAGGCCTGTTGGAAGTTTTGTCTGCCAAACCGTTGATGATGACATAATGCTTCAGGTGACCTCCAATGCCTAATATCTTGATAATATATAAACTTTAAATTAAAAGTGCCTGGGAGTTCTCTCTCTTACCCTCCTTGTTACTCAAATGTGACTTCAATAGGTTTCCACTCTGTGTTCTTTCCCTCTGATGTGAGACATTATACCCAGGAAAAGTCCTTCCTGGCATTGAGGAACAGGGAGCTGCTGAAACGAGAAAACCTGACTCGATCAGTGATACTTTCAAAGAAAGATCTTGATTAAAAGAGCGAAATGTAAAAAATTAATAAACAGAAACCTCAAGTCGTCAGGAAACCAGAAGAGGGAGCTCTCATGCCCTGCTACCAAAGTAGGACCCCACTGGAAGAAGAAAGACCTCCTCTTCTTTCCTGGCAACAACTCAGCCAATGAAAAGCCCTGGACTGTTTGTTTATTATAGCCCTCCCAACATCCTTTTGCCTTCTGTGAAAGAGTTCTCCTTCCCTTGCTATGTGAGGACTTACATGTTGCTCTCTATGGTTGCAGACCCTGAATTGTAATTCTTTGCTTATCCCAAATAAACTTTTTTTTTTTTTTTTTTGCTGGGGAAATAACTAGGTTTATTTTAGGTCAACACCTTAAACTGTGAGCCTCCTGGGTCTAGTTCAACATCATACTGAGCAAAGCCCAGTATGTAAATTAAGTTAGGTTTTAAAGTCAATTATTTGTTTTTGTAATTCTTAGATAGTTTTCTCAATCATATAAATTCCTGGTAATATCAGGAAAGCTTGGGGATATATGATGCATCAGTTTCACCCTATATGCTCTTCTTTGGAGACAAGACATCACATATCTCTTTGAAAGGACTGTGGCCAAATTGCAACATCTGTAGCATTCTCGGCACAGATCTTCATGGGTTGTACATTTTCACCTTCTCTTGAGATCCCCAGGAAAAAGGGTGGGCACAGGAGACTCCAAGGTAAGACACATTTTTCATTCTCACCAAGAACTTTTTGAGCAGTGTATTCACAAACTGAGCAAACTTTTTGGCCAACTCAATATTTGTGAAGATGTATAAATGAAAACCATCAGAGGCATTGAAAAATAAAATGGCTTTCAGGTTCCAGTCCAGAAAAATCCTCACCTCTGTAAGTTTGAGTTCATGTGGAGAATAGTCCTGGTTTCTGTACTGGCAGTGACTTAATGTCTCCTCCTGAGGCTCACAACACAGAACCCCAGACCTGAAGATACCAGGAAAGGGCAATCATGATATGCAGAATCCCTGCAAACAACCACAGCCAATTCCAGTGTTTCTCCAACTTCCACCTCCTAATAACGTCAGCCAGAGGTGAAGTAGGATGACCCCAGCACACAAGAAGCAGAGATAAATGTTTTGGCATTCTCTGGTTGTCTTGTCTGAACCTACCCATATTCAATGCTCTGCAGGTCATTAAGAGAATAAGAGGAAGTTACTGGCTATAACCAGAGCTAGAGTCATTTTCACATAGAATCTCAGCACAGACATCATCACTTAGATCTCAGTCACCAGTTTCCCCAGGGCCATGCGGGTCTGGATCCTCTGGATCTAGGAGATGTCAAGACACTGGAGACAAGAGAAAAGACTGTCCTGATGCCTAAGGCAGGAGAAACAGAAGTTATGTTTGCAGAATGTCAAACAGGGATCTTGGAAATAGTTCAGGCAGGTGAAATGTGTTGATTCTTTTCTGAGTTTTTCTGTCATGGCCATCATTTCAATACGGCTCTTATTAGTTTTGTGCTTCTCTGGGGTGCTGCAACTTCTTAACTGGATCCTAGACTTCTCATAAAGGTATTTTGCTCTGTATATTATTGCTAAATCAGTGTTTCTGTGAGGAACCAAGGCCTAGGACTTCCTATTCCACCATCTTGCTGATGTTACTAACATAGGTTTATTTTTGAGCTCTATGTTTTTATTCTGTTATATTGATGTATTTGTTCTTGCAGTATAAAGTACACACACACACACACACACACACACACATCCTTCTTTATAGACCTTTATTCTACCATTCAATATTTACACTGAGTTTGTTGGGTTCTCTTCTAAAAAAATCCAGCTGCAATTCTGATTGGGATTGTATTAAAATTATGTTAATTTTAGGAAGAATTGTCATCTTTATTATATCGTTCTATTCATCAACATAGTAAGCCTTTTCACTTATTCTGACCTACTTTAATACCTTTTAAATAGAGTTTAAACATTTTCTCTAGAAAAATCTTATGTATTGTTTGTTAATTGCTAAAGTCTACATGGTTTATTGTGAAAGGTATATAAATGTTTATTATATTTTTTAATTGGTTATTTTTGGTATAGAGAAACATTGTTCATTTTCCTAATTTTCTCTTATAACCAACAAACTTGCTGAACTATCTTATTAATTCTAATAACTTATATTTTGTTTACATTTGCTTTTCTATGTAGATGATCATATAATCTCAAATAATGACACTTTTATCTCTTTTCTCCCTGTGATTACACTTTTTTTTTCATTTCTTATAGTAGTATCTGGCACCTCAGTACCATGCTACTGAATGATGCTACTGGGTTTCCTTATCATATTCTGGACTTTAATGGGAATGTGTATGTAATTTCTCAACAAGAGAATGGTTTTTAACATATTGATGACATTCCCTTCTATAACTAGTTTTCTAAGGGTTCTTTTGAAATTATAAAAGAACTTTATAAAATGCTGTTTCTCCAAAAATATGTAACTTTTCACTTTTAGTCCATTAATGTAATAAATATTTTCACATGCCTGGAATAAAATCTACTTGATATTGACATGTTTTTACTTTTTAAAATAGTAAAATTTATTGTACATACAAAATTTATTGTACAGGACTTCCCAGGTGGTGCAGTGGTTGGGAATCTGCCTGCCATTGCAGGGGACACAGGTTTGAGCCCTGGTCCGGGAGGATCCCACATGCTGCGGAGCAACTAAGCCTGTGTGCCACAACTACTGAGCCTGCGCTCTAGAACCTGCGAGCCACAACTACTGAGCCTGGCGCCAAAACTACTGAAGCCCGAGCCGTCCCTACAGCCCATGCTCCACAACAAGAGAAGCCACCACAATGAGAAACCCATGCACCGCAACGAAGAGTAGCCCCTGCTTGCCACAACTAGAGAAAGCCCACGCACAGCAACGAAGACCCAACACAGCCAAAAATAAATAAGTAAATAAATAAATTTATTTTAAAAAATTTGTTGTTACATATATGTAGATTTTTTAAGGAAAAAACACCCATGACTCATTATTCAGATTGTGAAATAGAATATTGCTAGTACCTCAGAAATTCCTGTAAGCTCTTCCCTGTTCATATCCCCTTTATCCTCACTTCCTTATTTTTATGTTCATCATTATTCTTTTGCTTTTCTTTATAGAAAGTCAATATCCCTTGGTTAGATTGGATAGTCTAATATATATATTTCAAATATATGCTGTTGCATAGCATAGGCTCTGTCTTTCCAGCCTGTGGCATCTATTTTCTCACCATCCACTATGGCTAAGCCCCTGCTCCATATTTTTAGAGTTTTACCAGTCAGCACCCCATTTAAAGGTACTCATTTCTGAATTAGTTAGGGTGAGCCAATTGCTGTAAAAAATAGCTCCCAAATATATAACCACCTAAATTAAATAGAAGTTTCTTTCTTATTCACATAATATTACTGGAATGTTATATTACTGGGCAGGTGAACAATTCAATAGGGTAGCCAGAGACTCAACTTCTACCATGGTAGCCCTAAGGTTGTCTCCTCTCTAGATAACTGTATGTGGAAAAGGTAGGAATGCCATGTGGGAAGTTTTTACTGGCCAGGCCTGGAAAGGTGACATCATCTCTTCCTATTTCATTAATTATATTATAGTCATGCAACCGTACCTAATATTTTAAAGTGGGGTGGGGTGGGGCAGCTGAAAAATGTAGTCTCTGGCTGGGTAGATACTTCCCAGTGACAACTCTATACTAGGAAAGCACAGGTTTTGGTGACATCTCTATCACAGTTCATATATATATATATATAAATATATATATATATATTTGTGTGTGTGTGTGTGTGTGTGTGTGTGTGTGTGTGTGTATCTTTAAAATTTTTTGTCTGGTTTTGGACAAAATGCCCAAATTTACCATATTATTTACCATATTTAGTATTTTGCATTCTGTTCTTTTCACTTGTGAGATTCATCTCTATTGATGCATGTAGCTGTAGTTATTTTAATTGTGTAGTATTTCATTGTAAAGTATACTTCAGTTTATTTATGCATTTATTCTTAATGGATATCTGGGTTGTTTTCAGTTTTGAGCTATTACTGACAATGAGCATTCTTTTAGATGTCTTTTACACCTGTAAGAGTTTCCTTAGGATATGTACCTAGAAATGGAACTGCATGTTTAACTTTTCTAGGAGATGCTAACCTATTTTCCACAGTGGTTGTAACAGTTTATATCTCATGCCTCCAGCAACGTATGAAAGTTCCTCTTGCTCTACATTCTTGCCAATGCCAAGTATTGCAAGACTTTCAGAATTTTGCCAATATAATGGGCATCTCATTGTTTTTTTTTTGTTTTTTTTTGCGGTACTCAGGCCTCTCACTGTTGCGGCCTCTCTGTTGTGGAGCACAGGCTCCGGACGCGCAGGCCCAGTGGCCATGGCTCACGGGCGCAGCCGCTCTGCGGCATGTGGGATCTTCCCGGACCGGGGCACGAACCTGTGTCCCCTGCATTGGCAGGCGGACTCTCAACCACTGTGCCACCAGGGAAGCCCCTCATTGTTCTTTTAATTTGATTTCCCAGGTTACTTGTGTGGTTTAGTGTCTTTTCATATATTTATTTGCCATTTGGGTTTCTTTGTCTGTGAAGTGCCTATTCAATTCTCCTTTTCATTTTCTTTTTTGGGTGTTTGTCTTTTGATATTGATTTATGAACATTATTTATTTTTTATTTTTAAAAATTTGTATTTATTTATCTATTTTTGGCTGCATTGGGTCTTCGTTGCTGTGTGTGGGCTTTCTCTAGTGGTGGTGAGTGGGGTCTACTCTTTGTTGCAGTGCGCGCGCTTCTCATTGCAGTGGCTTCTCTTGTTGCGGAGCACAGACTCTAGGCACACAGGCTTCAGTAGTTGTGGCATGCGGGCTTCAGTAGTTGTGGCTCACAAGCTCTAGAGCTCAGGCTCAGTAGTTGTGGCATGTGGGTTTAGGTGCTCTGCGGCATGTGGGATCTTCCCAGACCAGGGAACGAACCTGTGTCCCTTGCATTGGCAGACAGATTCTTATCCACTGTGCCACTAGGGAAGGCCAAACATTAATTTTTGAATACCATGTTTTTGTCAGTTTTCTGTATTGCAAATATATTGTACATGTTGTGGTTGCCTTTTCAGTTTCTTAATAGTGTTCTTTGATGAATAAGACTTCTTAATTTCAGTGTAGTCAAAGTACTCAATCTTTTATAGTTTACTGCTTTGTTTCTTTCTTAAGAACTCATTAGTTAGCCACAGCAATCAGACAAGAAAAAGAAATAAAAGGAATACAAATTGGAAAGGAAGAAGTAAAACTGTCACTGTTTGCAGGTGACATGATACCGTACATGGAAAATCCTAAAGACATTGCCAAAACAACTACTAGAATGCATCACTGAGTAAGTTGCAGTTTACAAAATTAGTATACAGAAATGTTGCATTTCTATACACTAACAATGAACTATCAAAAGGAGAAATTAAGAAAACAATCCCATTCACAACCATATCAAAAACAATAAAATAAACAATAAAATATCTGAGAATAAGTCTAAACAAGGAGGTAAGAGACCTGTACTCAGAAAACTGTAAGACAATGTTGAAAGAAATTGATGACACAATAAAATGGAAAGATATACTGTGCTCATAGATTTGAAGAATAATTATTGTTGAAATGAACTTACTACCCAAGGCAATCTATAGATTCAATACAATCCCTATCAAAATTTTTCATAGAACTAGAACTAACAATTCTAAAATTTGTATGGAAACACAAAAGATTCCAAATAGCCAAAACATTCTTGAGAAAGAACAAAGCTGGTGGTATCACTATCTACGAAGCTACAGTAATCAAAACAGTATGATACTGGCACAAAAAACAGACACATAGATCAATGAAACAGAATAGAGAACCCAGGAATGTTCCCAAATTTGTATGTCTATTCAAGTCCTTTGCCCATTTTAAAATTCAGTTATTATTATTATTATTTGTTATTTGCTGTATAGTATGGTAGCTTTATATTTAACTTAAAAAAAAATCTAACAATCTGTTTTCCAAAGTGGCTGTAATATTTTATGTGCATGCCAGCACTGTATGAGGGCTCTAACTTCTCCCCATCTTCATCTACACTTGTTATTGTCTGATGTTTTATTATATCCATTCTAGTGGATGTGAAGTGGTATTTCATTGTGGTTTTAATTTACATTTACTTAATCACTAATGACATTGAGCACCTTTTCCTGTGCTAATTAGCTATTTGTATGTCTTCCTATAAATGTCTTTGCAAATCTTTTGTCATTTTTTGATTGGGTTGTTTGTCTTTTATTATTATTTTTTAATTTCTTGCCACATTTTAAAAAAAATTTATTTATTTATTTTTGGCTGTGTTGGGTCTTCACTTCTGTGCGAGGGCTTTCTCCAGTAGCGGTGAGTGGGGGTCACTCTTTGTCGCGGTGTGCAGGCCTCTCACTGTCACGGCCTCTCCCGTTGTGGAGCACAGGCTCCAGATGCGCAGGCTCAGTAGTGTGGCTCACGGGCTTAGTTGCTCCGCGGCATGTGGGATTTTCCCAGACCAGGGCTCGAACCTGTGTCCCCTGCATTGGCAGGCAGATTCTTAACCACTGCGCCACCAGGGAAGCCCTGTCTTTTATTATTGAGTTGCAAGAGTTCTTTATGTATTATGGGTACAAGTCCTCTGTATGATTTGCAAACATTTTTCTCCGTTTGTCTTTTCATTCTCTTAATACTGTCTTTTGAAGCATAAACTCAAAAAGTTTCCATTTTAATGAAGCCCAATTTATCAAGTTTTTCTTTTATGCCTTGTGCTTTTGGTGTCATATCTAGGAACTCTTTGCCTAACCCAAAGTCATGAAGATTTTCTCCTCTAATTTTTTTTAGCAAATTTATAGTTTTAGTTCCTATATTTAGGTCTATGTTCCATTTAAAGTTAATTTCTTTGTGAGGATCTAAGTTTTCACTTGTTTTAGCTTTTTTTTTTTTTTTTTTTCCATACAGACATCCAATTGTCCTGGCACCACACACCATGTTTTTTTTTTTTTTTTTTTTTGCGGTACGCGGGCCTCTCACTGTTGTGGCCTCTCCCGTTGCGGAGCACAGGCTCCGGACGCGCAGTCTCAGCGGCCATGGCTCACGGGCCCAGCCGCTCCGCGGCATGTGGGATCTTCCCGGGCCGGGGCACGAACCCGTTTCCCCTGCATCGGCAGGCAGACTCTCAACCACTGCGCCACCAGGGAAGCCCACACACCATGTTTTTAAAAAGACTATCTTTTCCTCACTGAAGTGAATTGTCTTGGCACATTTGCTGAAAATCAACCATAAATGTAAGGGTTCATTTCTGGACTCTCAATTCTATTCCATTGATCTATATGCTTAGCTCATTGCCAATACCACACCATCTTTTTTAAAAAAATTTTATTGGAGTATAGTTGATTTACAATGTTGAATACCACACCATATTGATTCCTATAGCATTGTAGTAAGTTTTGAAATCTTGAAGTGTTAAGTTCTTCAACTTTGTACTTCTTTTTCATAATTCTTTTTGGCTATTCTATAGAACTTTTACATTTATACATACATTTTTGGATCACCTTGTCAATTTCCACAAAAAAAGCCTAAAAGCATTTGTCAAAAACTGTGAAAAGTCTGAGATTTCACTCTATTGCAAGCTAACAAGTTACAGAAAAAGTGTATAGACTCCTACTTTAATCTAATATTCCAAGGTCTTTTTGTTCCAATTTCAATCTTCCTATTCATTTTTTAAAATATTTATTCATTTGGCTGTGCTGGGTCTTAGTTGCAGCATGCAGGATCTTCGTTGAGGCATGTGGGATCTTTAGTTGCAGCATGTGGGATCTTTTAGTTGCGGCACGTGGGATCTAGTTCCCTGACCAGGGATGGAACCCGGGCCCCCTGCATTGAGAGCGTGGAGTCTTAACCACTGGACCACGAGGGAAGTCCCGTAGTCATTCTTTTTAATTGCTTATTGTTGCCCTTATAAAATACTGAGTTTAGCTATTTAAATACATACCTTTGTTGATCTTTCCATAGGAATGCCCTTTCCTACTATAGCTTCAAGCCAGACTCCTATCTATTCTTTAAGACCTCCAGATCAAACATCCTTCCTTTCCTCTCCTATTTCTGCACCTTCTTCATATCTTCAGTTGGTAGTAATCTTTCCTATCTCTAACCTCCATAGCACATTATCTCTATCTCTGTATGACCCGACTTGTTTTCCTTTTGTTGTTTAATTACACATCTTATTTTTTTTCAGTAGAACCTGTATATTAATAATCTCTGTATCTCCCCTAGTATTCTTACACAGGGACTTGATCAATACATATATTTGCTGAATAGGGATACAGTTTTTTTTGTGTGTGTGTATGATTTTCCTGTTCCTGACATTAGGTGAATGTGCTGAAACCATAGTACAAAGGAATCCCAGGCTTTAAAGTTAAATAGGATTCTGGGTATGTGGCTTATCATTTAATTCTTTGAACAAGTATTCAACCAGAGGTCTATCTTATCCTCTGCTTTGAAACAATCTTGTGTTAACATGCTATGAAGTACAATAATATAGACAACCAAAAGAACTTGGTCATTCATTGTTTCTCTATGAAACTTCTCTTTATTTCTGTTTTGACCTCTTTGATACATGGATTGATATTGTGGAAGGAAGACTTGCATTAAGGATCTGTACCTTAGCTCATTCAGTGAGCTAGCATTTACGAATTATTGTGCAAAGCAGTCTGTGATCAATGGCATTACCTACTAGATGTATAAGTGCTACCATGCTCCCAAATTAATATTTGAAAGGTTAATTTTTTTTTTTTTTTGCGGTACACGGGCCTCTCACTGCTGTGGCCTCTCCCATTGCGGAGCACAGGCTCCAGATGCGCAGGCCCAGCGGCCATGGCCCACGGGCCCAGCCGCTCCACAGCATGTGGGATCCACCCAGACCAGGGCACGAACCCACGTCCCCTGCATCAGCAGGCGGACCCCCAACCACTGCGCCACCAGGGAATCCCCTGAAAGGTTAATTTTTTTAAGTGAATGACAGTGATAGCTTTATTAGATTTTCTTTCTTTCTTTCTTTCTTTCTTTCTTTCTTTCTCTTTCTTTTCTTTTCTTTCTTTCTTTCTTTCTTTCTCTTTCTTTCTTTCTTTCTTTCTTTCTTTCTTTCTTTCCTTTCTTTCTTTCTTCCCTTCCTTCTTCCTTTCTTTCAAGAATAACAGAATAGGGCTTCCCTGGTGGCACAGTGGTTAAGAACCTGCTGCCAACGCAGGGGACATGGGTTCAAGCCCTGGTCCAGGAAGATCCCACATGCCACAGAGCAACTAAGCCCATGCGCCACAACTACTGAGCCTGCGCTCTAGAGCCCATGAGCCACAACTAGTGAGCCCATGTGCCTAGAGCTCACGCTCTGCAACAAGAGAAACCACCACAATGATAAGCCCGCGCACCACAACCAAGAGCAACCCCCACTAGCCGGCAACTAGAGAAAGCTTGTGCAGCCATGAAGACCCAATGCAGCCAAAAAAAAAAAAAAAGAAAAAAAAATAACAGAATAAAATGAACTATAGGCCCCTCAAAGCAAGTTTAAATGATTTGACCAGATTCCAGCATGGAATAAAGTTTCCATACTTCATCTGAAATCTTGCACTAATTCTTTCAATGTTTCCTGGAAACTTCCTAGAACTTGGAATAGAATGTGTGAATTATGCTAAGCAGAGCACCTGACTAGCTCACAACAGAGTTTGAACTACTTTTTCTAAAATTTTTAATTTTTAAAAAAATTGAGGGGCTTCCCTGGTGGCGCAGTGGTTGAGAGTCCACCTGCCAATGCAGGGGACACGGGTTCGTGCCCCGGTCCGGGAAGATCCCACATGCCGCGCAGCGGCTAGGCCCATGAGCCATGGCTGCTGAGCCTGTGCGTCCGGAGCCTGTGCTCCGCAACAGGAGAGGCCACAACAGTGAGAGGCCCGCGTATTGCAAAAAAAAAAAAAAATTGAGGTATAATTGACATACATTATATTATTTTCAGGTGTACAACATAATGATTCAGTATTTGTTTATGACCTATTTTTTCTTCTATTGGTACGGTGAGCCAAATGTCACTAAAGTATACATATACATAATAATATGAAAATAATATGTCTAAAGGGAGATTGGCAGAAATCCTATAGTAGAATATCAGGGTCTCTCTTTAGGAAATGATAGGTTCTATTTTGATATAGGGAAATAATTCCTCTTTGACAGACCTCACTAAAACTTGGACTATAGAACTACATCTCTTGATCTTATTGTATAGAAGAAAACTACTATAAGGCCAATGGAGTTTTTGTTATTTTGTTGCCTGAGGGTTTTCTTGAAGTTCCTCCATAAGATACACCTGTGTTACAAAACTATTAGATTCTTCTTCTGTCTTAGAAATCTTCAAAGATTTCCACTTTAGCAGAATGGGGCAACGATAACTTGGGATACTACGACAAAAATCTGTTTCCCTTAGGTCTCTCACATGTAGTGTCCTTAGATGAGGACGAGGATGTTCACTATCCTCTATGGTGCAGTTCAACTGCTCATCTCCTTATCATAAACACTGGTTTGAAAAACATTTTGGTTAGCACATGTAGAAGCCAGGGAGTTTTCTCTTCCAACTCAACAGTGATTAAAAGCTTTTCAGGGCTTCCCTGGTGGCGCAGTGGTTGAGAATCCGCCTGCCGGTGCAGGGGACACAGGCTCGAGCCCTGGTCGCGGACGATGCCGCATGCCGCGGAGCGGCTGAGCCCGTGAGCCACAACTACTGAGCCTGCGCGCTAGAGCCCATTTAAAAAAAAAAAAAAAGCTTTTCAGCAAAGTTCTTTCTGGCAAAATCTGTTTCCATAGCAAATTACTCAAACCAGGTCCTCTTCCTTTTCGCTTCCTCTGCTTGCAGCGCTCCTCCCACTCTTCTCAAAACTGGGGAACTCTTACTCATCCTTCAAGATTCAGCTCAAATGTCACTCCCTGGTGGAAGCTTCCTCAACATGGCAGACCGAGCCGGTTCCTCCCTCTCAGCTCACAGCTCGGCCTTTACCACAGTGTAACAGGATTATCTGTTTTCGGGTGGGACTCGCCCCCAGGGTGTGAGCTTCGAGGTTGGGGACTGTGCCTTTCATTTTTCTGTTTGTGTAGTCCAGCATGTGACACACAGTAGGCTCAGTAAAGTTGAGTGACCGAAACTCTATGACTGGCACCTTCTGCCACAAGGAGCAATAATATCCCATTCAGGTTACTGTCGACGTTCCACAGGAGCCCAACTGCAAGAGCTCCAGATGGCACACCGGTTCCCGCCAACCCAGCGTTTAAAAACAAACAGCTGCGGACGCTAGGAAATAGAAGGTGGCCCTCACTAGGACCGCCTTTCCTCAACCCAGGCGGGTTAATACCCGCCAGCTGAGCAGCCAAAGGCGAGTTTGGAGTTCGCTCAGTTGAGCGAAACGCTTTCTTTGAGTAAACTCAGCGTCATTGAGGTATTCTCCAACTCTGGGCTGGAGACGCTGTCCGCTTTTTTCTAACGGTGACAGGAAATCAAGGAAAAACGTGGGATTCAAAGATTTGGGGGGTAACTCTGCTCGCAGCCACTCAGATTCGAAGTTAGCGGTTGATCCCGAACTGACGTCTGTGACGACCCGCGCCTTACACTCTGCGTCGCCTGCCCCCAGGATCAACGCCCACCCCATGCAGCCACTCCCTCAACCGCCCGCCCTCTTCGCGCCCCGCCCAACTCCTGAGCGGCGAGCCACCATTCTCACGATAACTCAGCTAATCTCGCCTTTTCGAACCGCGGGATCTCGCGAGAAGCAGTCTAGGAGCCGGCCTGTAACCTGCTGGGGCGGCTCTTCTAGTCGCAGCTGCCGCAGCGCCCGCTGTCTCAGACAGCTCCGGACGGATCCAGTTGTGGGAGAAGCGGAGGTGTCGCTGGCCCCGGCCTGTGCCTGGACACTCAAGGGGTACTACAGGTTCGAGGGTGACTGGACTCAGCTGGAGAACTCGGTGGGGGCGGCGCTGGAGGCTGGGCTTTGGTGGGGACGGAGGGCGAGTTTGGGCTTGAGAGCCGGACTCCTCTGGTGGTGGTCTGGACGTCCCGGACCCTGCTAGGGGACCGTGGGTGAGGTTCTGGGCTCTGGCCGCTGGCGCCCAGTTCGGAGAGGCAGGGAAGGGAGTTGGGTTTCGGGGGTGCTGTTTTTGGGTTGGGAGTCCTGAGGCCTTTCCCCGTAGATGAAGGCGATACCCTCAACCCTCCTTACCAGGGCAGAGGAACAGTTGTGCGCCGCCCCTTTTCTGTCATCCTGGGTTAACGCCGCGAGGTCCTGAGGAGGGTGCATCACAATAGGAGCTAAGGTGGCCCGAGTCTCGCTTTGGGTGAAGAGGAGTGAGACCCCAATAAGGTGTTGCGTGGTTTTATGCTGTAATGGTATCACGTGCTGTAACGCTTTGTTTTCCCCAAACTTGCACAGAAAAGCTGCTTATTTTTTTCTTTTTCAGGTTCAAGTCTCCTAACACCCTTTATCCTCGGGAATGGGGTGCAGGGAGGTGAGACATCACTTAGTAATTTGTTAGTGTGGGCGCAATGTGACCATCACTGGGCTTCACAGATTTCCTACTAATCTTTCTCTTCAGTATTTTGAGTTCATGAGAAGTCACTAGTCCAGAAATGCTAAAGATAGAGCATCACTCGCTTGTCGCTTTATGCACTTAGCATATAAAATTTACTTAAATGTTTTTTAATCTTTAAGAGTCTTCATGCTTTTTATTTAAATTAACAATATCAGAGAAAAATCACAGTATATTGATTTTCTTTGGACAACTGGGTACACCCCCCCACACAATTTGATCAAGACTTTAGAGATGGAGTTACAGATAAATTTTGAATGAAATAGATTGTAGAAATTGGTATAAGGGATATAATAAGGAGTGCAACTATACCGGCCAAAAAAGTTTCTGTACTGGAGAGCCCATCCAGGACTGAAGCCCAAGCCTTGAAAATGAGGACTCTAGTTGTCATTAGAATATAAAGCGGAAAGCAGTAGAAAATACTTGGGAGAGGATTTGATGGTGGATAAAGACTATTAAAAAAGTGTGTGAGGAGAATTATTTTTGAAGGTGTAAGTGTGTTTCATAAATTTCCTAACATTTCTCAGAGTTTATGACCTAACTGCTATTGTTACACATAAAAAAGTGGGAAGGAAGGTTCTGAAGCATGGAGTATGGCAAGGAACCATGGAGTCAGGAAAGCTTTCAGTGTCTTGACAATGTTTTTGAGATTTCACCTTTTTTTTTCCTCCCAAAAAAACTTTCAGATGGGCTTTTTACATTCTGTATGTCACCCTTCCACCAGTCTGAATTTTTTTCTTTCTCAACCTTTCTTCTAAGCCTTGTGAAAATTTTTTATTATTAACCATGAAGTTACAAACCAGTATGTCCTGCTTTATGGCTTTTTACATTAGGTGACTTAGCGAAGTGTTGAAGTGATCTGGAAAATATTATGCACCTTTCAAAGGAATAGGTTATGAATAGCAAACTCACATGCCTCCAGATACTATGCATATGAAAATAAAAATGAGTGAAATACACTAAAGAGTTTATGCCTCATCTAAGAGGGATATCCAGTTCTCACGTTCACCTGATCAGTGCCATAATGAGTATGGGCCCAGTCTTCAGCCTTCTCAAGAGAACACAGGAAATCTAAATTTTTGCTTGCAGGTCTCCCGACCTTTAAAAATATTGACAGCTACTTGAAACAGTTAAAAATAACTTCATGTGGCCCAAGCAAACCCAAACCTGTCAGTAGTTGTATCTTGCTCTCCAGGTTTGGACCTGTGTTATGAGTAAGAATTAATAAATTTTACAACTGGAAAAAAAGATTTAAAGTATGCCAATTAGTTTGGAATTTCAGACCTAGGAGTACTTGGGGGAAAATGTCAACTCTTAATTGAAAACAGGTGAGTTTAATAGCCAAGTTTAATAGCCTTTAAATATGGTAGGGCAGATTGAACTGATACTTAGTAATATTTTAACTGCAAATAACTGAAGAAAAACCCTCTCAGTATATGTGGTTTAATAACTGAGGGTTCTGAGCAAAGCAGAGGTATCTTGTAAGGGAATTGATTTGAGAAGCCCTTTATTGTATTTGCGATTAATATGTAAAATAAATCTAGGAGACCCTCTACTGACTCATCTATGGTTTTGAATGTTTACTGTTTGCTGTACCATCCCACTTTGTCTTCCCAGTCATTGACGTTTATTGGAAGCAATATTGATTCCTTGGATTTTATTCCGTGGCCAATGGGGTAGGGGGGAGGGGCGAGAGGGGAAGAAATGGGAAGGGGAAAGTGTGAGGTGAAGCAAGCACTCAGGTGCTTCTCTTTTACATTGTGCATTACAAGATTGATTTGAGTTAGCTAGTTTTTCTTGTAAGAAGAATAGGTACTTTGATTGATTAAACACAGTGCCTTATACATAGGAGAGCTTAATGATATTTGTGGAATTGAACCCCGTGGATTAAACCACATTTATCCATTAGTGGGAAGTACTTTAATCACATAATCTGATTCATACTTAGTTGGGCTGCGGGGAATGGGAGTTTAGAGGTCAGTCCTAGGAAAGAAGTGAATCTTAGGCTTATAGAGGGCAAGGTGAAGGTCTTCGATGGGAGTAAGGGTGAGAAGGGAGGCTAGGTGAGGGAGAGAGTTTGAAAAAGGAAGATAGAAATGGTCAAGTACCACTTAGTCTACCGTGCAGTTTAACAAAGAGCTCTGCTTTTTACAACTAAATTTATCATAACTTACGCAAAGACTACATAGAATATATTTTTAATAGATCTTTATTGGAGTATAATTGCTTCACAATACTGTGTTAGTTTCTGTTGTACAACAAAGCGAATCAGCCACATGCATACACATGTCCCCATATCCCCTCCCTCTTGAGCCTTCCTCCCATCCTCCCTATCCCACCCCTAGGTCATGGCAAAGCACCGAGCCGCTCTCCCTGTGCTATGCTGCTGCTTCCCACCAGCCAGCTATTTTACATTCGGTAGTGTATATATGTGGTTGCTACTCTCACTTCGCCTCAGCTTCCCCCTCCCACTCCATGTCCTCAAGTCCATCCTCTATGTCTACCTCTTTATTCCTGCCCTGCAACTAGGTTCATCAGTACCTTTTTTTTTTCTCCAAATTCCATATATATGCGTTAGCATACGGTATTTGTTTTTCTCTTTCTGACTTCACTCTGTATGGCAGACTCTAGGTCTGTCCACCTCACTACAAATAACTCAGTTTCGTTCCTTTTTATGGCTGAGTAACATTCCATTGTGTATATGCGCCACGTCTTTATCCATTCATCTGTTGACCCACCTCCTGGAGTAACGAAATCGAATATTGGTTTTTAATCAGGACTACTTTGGGAGTTTGCAGACTTAGTTTTCTTTCTTTTAGCCCAGTCTTCTTAGGTCAAGTTAGTCTAATACCTCTTTACCCAATCCCTGCCTCTCTCTGGTGTGGGAAGTGAAACAGGAGAAGATGTGTATTCTGTGAGGTGTTCCTCTTTGAGAGTTTAAAAAACATCCTGAAGAATCTGTTATGTATTTTTGGAGATTATGTTTGTTGAAGGAAGAACCATCATTTTCCTCTCCCCATGTTTCTACATGACTTGTAAAGTAAGGAAGTTCTCTTGGAAGTAGCTTTCCCCCTTCTTTCAACTCCTTGGGTGAGAGGCACTCTCAAGGAAGGATTAGGTGAGGACTGGAGAAGGAATTGAGTATGCTTTTGCTCAGTGACATCTGGTTCTGTTTTTAGAGCTCTCAATTCTTAGGACATAACATTCTCTACTCCCCTGTAGGGTGGATTTATCTGAGCAGCCTGGACCCTATGAGGGAGAAGAAAATGAAACGTATACAGTTCTAAGTTTAATTTACAATTGAAGTTAATAGGTAGCTTTTTTGGCCACTGATTTCAGCTGTAATTTTACCTTTGTCTGACTCCTTTGTTTCTTTGTTGGTTATAAACCCACAGTAAGGGAGAAGGATGCTCATTAATGGAAGAAGAACTATTTTGAAATCTTGTCTCCTCTTGGATAGAATGTTTATTAGGGTTTAAGCTAATGTTGCATTTCCCTACTATGGCTTGCTCTGGTTTACTTTGGCATCTTGAAACTGAGAACTGCCTTGTTAAGCAGGTAGCAATCTAGAGCTCAGAGATGGAAGGTAAGCAATCAGAATTCAAAGAGATGCTCTTTGGGAGAGGATTAAGAGGTTGGTAAATGTTCGATGTAGGCAGTGAGAATACAATGAGCTAAAATACTTGAAATAGTAGAAACTTGGCATTAAAGAGGAAAGATTTTATGTGGAATATGTGACCTTATGTCACAGAAGATTTCTGAAGATTTGTAAGATGCTAAAAGGTATCTATGCCAATAAAAGCATCTTTTAAAATCCTAATTAATAGTTTAATTATATTTTTCTGTTTAAAAATGTAAGATATCTGATTACATGGTACTTATTTTTATCTTTGTAGTTGAAATGAATGGTCTATTAGTACTTTTGGTCATGAACTGAAATTGACATTTGTTATTTGGTTGAGGGTGAGAGTCTGTCTTAGTGAAGTACTAATTGAAGTACTTGATTAGAAACTATGAATAACACTTTTCTAAGGTCATTTAACATTGTAATCATACTTTTCTTTTCATTGTAATCATACTTGGAATACCTTATTTGGGATCACTTAGATCTGTGTTTAAAGCTGACCGTTAGCTCTATGACACAAGTTACTTAACTACTCTGAGCTGTTGTCGGCTCACATGAAAAATGGAGATAGAACATAATTGTCAGGAGTTTAAGAATGAAATTAAATAAAATATACACAAGTGCTATGTAAATAGTAAAGTGAATATAACTTGTTAGCACTTTGTACTGTGTTTATGCTTAGAAAATAGCATACTGTCTGGTGATCTTAAGACACATCAGGGGAATTTACATTTACATCTAGCTGTCTCATTTGTAGGGAACAAATTCAAATGGCTATTTGCAGCCTTGACAATATGACTCTTCCACTGGAAATTACAAAAGTTTTTTTTCTTTTTCTTTATTCTAGTCCACAATGAACAGTAGGAATCTCTTTCTTGCTTTTCATGTTGGCATCGACTATCCATTGACATATCTGGTATTCTAAGTAATCTTTTAAAAATTGAAATATAGTTGATGTACAATATTTTGTTAATTTCAGGTATACTACATAGTGATTTGACATTTGCATATATTGTGAAATGACAATAAGTCCATTAACTATCTGTCCTGATAAAACTTACTGTATAATAGTACTGACCATATCCTTACGCTGTATATTATGTCCCTGTGGCTTGTTTCGTAACTGGAGGATTGTACCTCTTAATCCCCTTCACCTATTTCAACCCCCCACCTGTCTCCTCTCTGGATACCACCTGTTTATTCTCTGTATCTGTGAGTCTGTTTTCATTTTGTTTTGTTTTTTAGATTCCACATATAAGTGAGATCATATGGTATTTGACTTATTTCATATAGTATAATACCCTCTAGATCCATCCATGTTGTTGCAAATGGCAAGGTTTCTTTTTTTTAATGGCTGAGAAATATTCTGCTGTATTTATATACCACATCTTCTTTATCCATTCGTCTATTGATGGGCACTTAGGTTGTTTCCGTACCTTGGCTATTGTAAATAATGCGTCAGTGAACATAGGGTGCACATATTTTTTCTAATTGGTGTTTTTGTCTTCTTCAGGTAAATACCCAGAAGTTAAATTGCTGGATCATATGGCAGTTCTATTTTTAGTTTTTTGAGAAACCTCTATACTGTTTTTCCTTCTGGCTGTACCAGTTTACATTTCCACCCACCAACAATGCATGAGGGTTCCCTTTTCTCCATCCTTGCCAAAACTTGTTATTTATTGTTTTGTTGATGATAGCCATTCGGACAGGTGTGAGCTGGTATCTCATTGTGGTTTTAATATGATTACTGATCTTTTCATGTGTCTGTTGGCCAGCTGTATGTCTTCTTTGGGAAGATGTCTAGGTCCTCTGCCTATTTTTTAATTGGGTGGTTTGTTTTTTGATGTTGAGTTGTATGAATTCTTTGTATATTTTGAATATTAACCCATTGTTGGATATGTTGTTTGCAAATATCTTCTCCCATTCAGTAGGCAGCCTTTTCAGTTTGTTGATAGTTTCCTTTACTGTACAAAAGCTTTTTAGTTTGATGTAATCATATTTGTTTATTTTTCTTTAGTTTCTCTTGCCTGAGGAGACAGATCCAAGAAAATATTGCTAAGACTTATGTCAGAGAGCTTACTGCCTATGTTTTCTTATAGGAGTTTTATAGTTTCAGGTCTTACATTTAAGTCTTTATTCCATTTTGAGTTTGTTTTGGTATATGCTATGAGAAATTAGTACACTTTGATTGTATGTAGCTGTCCTGTTCTCCCAAAACTATTTATTGAAGAGGCTGTCTTTTACTCATTGTATATTCTTGCCTCATTTGTTGTAGATTAATTGACCATATAAGTGTGAGTCCGTTTCTGGGTCCTGTATTCTGTTCGTTGATCTGTGTGTCTGTTTTGATTTGTAGTGTAGTTTGAAATCAGGGTGCATGATATTCCAGCTTTGTTCTTCTTTCTCAAGATTGTTGGCTATTTGGGATCTTTTGTTTCCATACAAATTTTAGAATTATTCTAGTTCTGTGAAAAATACCATTGGTATTTTGATTTAGACTGCCTTGGGTTATATGGTCATTTTAACAATATTAATTCTTCTATGAGCATGGTAAATCTTTCCGTTCGTTTGCCTTGTCTTCAGTTTTCTTCATCAATGTCTTATAGTTTTCTAGGTCCAGGTCTCTTATCTCCTTAGATGTATTCTTAGTTATTTTGTTCTGTTTGATGCAGTTGTTAATGAGATTGTTTTCTTAATATCTTTTTCTGATAGTTTATTGTTAGTGTATAGAAATGCACCAGATTTCTGTATACTGATTTTGTATCTTGCAACTTTACTGAATTTATTAGTTTAGTGGTTTTTAGTAATGTGTTTAGGATTTTCTATACTTAGTAACATGTCACCTGTAAACTGGGACAGTTTTATTTCTTCCTTTCTAATTTGGATTCCTTTTAATTCTTTTTCTTGTCTGGTTGCTATGGCTAGGATTGCCAACACTATGTTGAATAAAAGTGCGAGAGTGGGCATCCTTGTCTTGTTCCTGATTTTAGACGAAGTGCTTTCAGCTTTTCACTGTTGAGTATGGTGTTGGCTGTGGTTTTGTAATATATGGGCTTTAATATGTTGAGGTATGTTCCCTCTATACCCACTTTGTTGAGAGTTGTTATCATAAATGGATTTGAAATTTGTCACAGGCTTTTTCTGCATCTATTGAGATGATAATATGATTTTTATTCTTCAGCTTGTTACTGTGGTGTATCACTTTGATTTGCATTTATTGAAAAATCCTTGCATCCCTGGGATAAATCCCACTTGATCATGGTATATGATCCTTTTTATGTATTGTTGAATTCAGTTTGCTCATGTTTTGTTGAGGATTTTTGCATCTGTGTTCATCAGAGATACTGGCATGTAATTTACTTTTTGGTATCTTTGCATGGTTTTGGTATCAGGGTGATACTGGCCTTGTATAATGAGTTAAGAAGCATTCCTCCCTCTTCAATTTCTTTGTAATAGTTAGGAAGGATGAGTGTTAACTCTTCTTTAAATGTTTTGTAGAATCCACCTGTAAAGCTGTCTGGTCCTGGACTTTTGTTTGTTGGGAGTTTTCGTTTTTTTTAATTGATTCAGTTTCATTACTGGTAATTGGTCTGTTCATATTTTTTAATTTCTTCCTGATTCATTTTTGGGAGATTTTTATGTTTCTAGGAATTTATCCATTTCTTCTAGATTGTCCATTTTATTGGCATATATTTGTTCTTAGTAATCTCTTACGATCCTTAGTGTTTCTGTGGTGTCGTTTCTGATTTTATTTCTTTCATTTCTGATTTTATTTATTTGGGCCCTCTCTTTCTTGATGAGTCTGGTTAAAAGTTTATCAGTTTTGTTTATCTTTTCAAAGAACTCGTAATTTCATTGGTGTTTACTTTTTTTTTTTTTTTTTGCGGTACGCGGGCCTCTCACTGTCGTGGCCTGTCCCGTTGCGGAGCACAGGCTCCGGACGCGCAGGCCTAGCGGCCACGGCTCACAGGCCCAGCCGCTCCGCGGCACGTGGGATCCTCCCAGACCGGGGCAGGAACCCGTGTCCCCTGCATCAGCAGGCGGACTCCCAACCACTGTGCCACCAGGGAAGCCCGGTGTTTACTCTTTTTAAATTTTTAATTTTTTTAGTCTCTATTTCATTTACTTCTCTGATATTTATGATTTCTTTCCTTCTACTAATTTCGGGTTGGTTTGTTCTGCTTTTTCTAGTTCCTTTAGGTGTAAGTTTAGGTTGTTTATTTGAGAGTTTTCTTGTTTCCTGAGGTAGGCTTGTATCACTACAAGCTTCTTCATAGAACTACTTTCGATGTGTCCCAGAGATGTGGATTGTTGTATTTCCATTTTCATTTGTTTCCAGGTTTTTTTTTTGATTTCCTCTCTGATTTCCTCAGTAAACCATTGGTTGTTGAGTAGCATGTTTTTTTAGCCTTCACATGTTTGTGTCTTTTGTAGTCTTTTTCTTGTAGTTTGTTTCTAGTCTCATACTGTTTCCAGAAAAGATACTTAATATACTTTCAGTATTCTTAAATTTATTGAGGCTTGTTCTGTGGCCTAGCTTCTGATATGTCCATTTGTGCTAAAAGAATGTGTATTCTGCTGGTTTTGGATGAAATGTTCTATACATATCTATTAAATCCATCTGGTCTAATGTGTTATTTAAGGCCAATGTTTCCTTATTGATTTTCTGTCTGGATGATCTGTCCATTGATGTAAGTGAGGTATGAAAGTTTGTTACTGTTATTGTATTAGTGTCAGTTTTTCTGTTTATGTTTATTAATATTTCTTTTATGTATTTAGGTGCTCCTATGTTGGGTGCATATATATTTACAATTGTTATATCCTCTTGTTGGCTTGATCTGTTTATCATTATATAATGTCCTTCTTTTACTCTTGTTACAGTCTTTGTTTTAAAGTCTATTTTGTCTAAGTATTGATACTCCAGCCTTCTTTTCCTTGCCACTTGCATGGAATACCTTTTTCCATCCCCTCAATATCAGTCTGTATATAACTTTAAATCTGAAGTGAGTCTCTTGTAGGAAGCATATATATGGTTTTTTCTTTTTTTTAAAAATCTGTTCAGCCACTGTCTTTTGATTGGAGCATTTAGTCCATTTATGTTAATTACTGATAGGTATATACTTTTTCCATTTTAATTCTTTGCTGGTTGCTTTTGTAGTTCTTTGTAGTTCTTCTCTTCTTTTGCTTTCTTCCCTTGTGATTTGATGACTGTCTTTAGTGTTATGTTTGAATTTTATTTTTTTGTGTGTGTATGTATCTATTGTAGGTGTTTGGTTTGTGGTTATGATGAGGTTAACAACTAGCTATATTCACGTGCATGTGCACACACACACACATATGTGATTGTTTTAAGTTGATAGGTCTCTTAATTTTGAACAGATTCTAACCACCCTAAATTTTTACGTCCTGCACATTTAATATTTTTCACATCATATTTAAAATCTTTTTGTTGTTGTGTCTTATTATGGATATATATTATTACTTTTGTCTTTAGCCTTCCTATTAACTTTATAATGGTTGATCTATTACCTTTACTGTATGTTTCCTTTCATAATTTTCATATTTCTAGTGGTGGCCTTTCTGTTTAGAGAAGTTCTTTCAACATTTCTTGTAAAGCTGGTTTAGTGATGCTGACCTCATTTAGGTTTTGCTGGTCTGTAAAAGTCTGTTTCTGCTTCAAATCTGAATGATAACCTTGCTGGATAGAGTATTCTTGGTTCTAGGTTTTTTTCTTTCATCACTTTGAATATATCAGGCCAATCACTTCTGGCCTGCAGCTTCTTCTGAAAAGCTGATAGTCTTTTCGGAGTTCCTTGTATGTAACTAGTTGGCTTTTCTTTCACTGCCTTTAAGATTCTCTATCTTTAACTTTTGCCATTTTAATTATAATTTGTTTTGGTGTGGACATCTTTGGGTTCATCTTGTTTGGGACTTTCTGTGCTTCCTCAACCTGAATGTCTTTTCCTTTCCTAGGTTAGGGAAATTTTCAGCTGTTATGTATTCAAGTAAGTTCTCTGCCCCCTTTCTCTCCCTCTTCTCCTTCTGGAACCCCTATAATGTTGGTATGCTTTGTGTTGTCCCAGAGGTCTCTTAAACTATCCTTATTTTTTAAAATTCTCTTTTGTTTTTTTCTCTTCAGCATGGGTGATTTCCAGTACTGTCTTCCAGATTGCTGATCTGTTCTGCTGTATGATCTAATGTACTGTTGATTTCTTGTAGTATATTTTTTATTTCACTTTATTGTATCTGTTTGGTCCTTCTTTGTATTTTCCAGCTTCTCACCATGTTCATTCATTCTTCTCCTGAGTTTGTTGAGTATCTTTATGATCACTACCTACCTTGAACTCTTTATCAGGTAGATTGTTTGTCTTCATTTAGTTCTTTTTCTGAGGCTATACGTCTTGTTCACTCATTTGGAATATATTCCTCTATACCCTCATTTGGCCAAATCGCTGTATTTCTTTCGGTGTATTAGGTAGGGTACTTATGTTTCCTGATCTTGAAGTGGCCTCATGTAGGAGATGTCCTATGGGGCCCAGCAGCACACTCCACTCTGGTCACCAGAGCTCTATGCTCTAGAGGTGCCTCTTATGTAGGCTGCATGAACCTTTATGTTGTGCTGGGGCTGAGTAGTGTGATTGTGCTGGTAGGCAGGGCTGTCTGCTGTCCAGTTAGCTGTGCCTTATGTGGTGGCTGCAAGCCTCCTGGAGGCAGGGTAAGCTTCTTGTGTGGCTCTCTAAGGGCCTGGTGGGCACAGGGCTGGTGCTGGCTCCTTGGAGGGTTGTGTTGGGTCCCTGGCACTAATCGGCTAGAGGGAGGATTCCAAAATGGAGCTTGTCTGTACCGGTGTTAGCATGGTAGAACAAGCTCCACAGAATGGCTGTTGCCATCATTTCCTCTCCCAAGGGTGTCCTATTTGCCTCCTACCTCTCTGGGAGGCTCTCCAAGATCAACAGGTGGGTCTCGCCCAAGCTCCTTTCAAACTATTGCCTCTGGTCTGGGACTTGGAGCATGTTGAGATTATGTGTGCTCCCTTCAAGAGCAGAGTCTGTTTCCTAACACCCCTTCCCCACCTCCCATGCTCCCAAATATAAGCTCTCCTGTTTTCAAAGCTAGACATTCTGGGGGCTTGTTTCCTGGTGCCCAACCCCTTGGACTGGGGAACCTGCTGTGGGGCTTGGACCCATTGCTCCTTGGGGAGGACCAGTTGTGATATTCCTCCCATTTGTGGGTTGCTGACTGAGTGATGTGGGTCCTGACAATACTGTGTCTCCGCCCCTCCTACCCCTCTCATGTGGTTCCTTTATGTCTTTAGTCTTGGAAAATCTTTTCTGCTAATCTTCAGGTTGTTCTTATAGATAGTTGCTCTGCAAGTAGTTGTAATTTTGGTGTGTCCGTGGACAGAGATGAGTTCAGGGTCTTCCTACTATACCATCTTGGCCATCTCCTCTATTCTCTGTAATTTGAATGCCAGGTGGAACAGTAGAGAAAAGCGAAAAGAGAATAATATATTGTGGAGAGAAATGGCATGACATTTTAAAAACCATCTTTTGGGATACTGTTATCATCTTTAAAAAATTTTTTATTTTTATTAATTTGGATTATTTTTCTTTAAGATCTTTGACTGTCATTGCTGGTAGCAGATGAATAGAAAATTATCCTGAGTTTTCTATTTGTGGACTATGTTAAAAATAAATTTAAAAGCTCAGATACCTGAGGAAGTATCTCAGGGGCATAACTGTGCAACAGAATGTTTTTATACTTTTCTCATTCTTAAATGGTCATGCAAATAGTGCTGAATTATTTTAAAGGTATTATTTCATTCAGGGCAGTTTGCTTTATACAATGCAGGATTGAATTTTATTTTTCTCACATCTTGAGAGCAAGCAATGCAATCTGCTCTGTCCTTTTGGCTCCTAATTTGTTAATTTAGAATTTTCCTAAAGAAGTTCCTGTAAGATGGGTAACTGTGGGACACTGTTATTTTCTTCTTGTTGAATATTCCAAATTGCCTGAGTTTCTCTTTTCAAAGAGAGAATATTTAGTTATTAAGAGACTAGTGAAGTTATAAAACTGTAATACTGAAAGTATTTTAAAATCATTAATACTCTAGTGTTTGGAAGAGATAACTAAACTGCAGATTAGGCCTTATTACCTGAGTTTGATAAAACTTATTTATTGTACCATATGAAGAAGACAGCAAAACTTCCATTTATACTTATATTTTTTACTCAATCTCTTTTTCGTTTTCATTTTTTGTGTATGTGTAATATATACATAGTACTATTTATATACATGTACGTGCATTGTTTATATATATGTATGTGCAGCTACTCAAGTTAGTTGAATTGAAAACATTAAGAAAGGGAAAAAGTGTCATATTTTAGAATAAGAGTGGTATGACTGACATCTTTGATCATCTTTGCTTCCCTAGTGAATGATACTTTTTAACAGTAGCCTTGAATACTTGTTGGTTTTGAAATTATTTTATGAGTACTTTGAAAAATTACTTATAAAAGTAGATTATTTGGAGTAATTTCTTTCTGAATATGAACATGCAATGAATTGCATGCAATTTGGGACAGTCACCAAAAAGCAAAGAAGAAAATGGCATCTTAATCCCATGACCCAGTGATAATTGCTTCCAGTCATAAACTGCATGTATACACATACATGTGCATACACACACACAATTGGGATCATTCTGTATGTAATGACTTAAATTTTTTATTTTGAGAAATTAAAATAATATAACAAATACATAACTAGATTTAAAAATGAACATTCCCTTCCTTCTCCCCTTCCCCCTTTCCCTCTCCTTCCCCTTCCACTATAAATTCTTTGATAAACATATTTCTCAGGATAAAAATTTAAAAGTGGGATTCTTGTGTTAAAATGTGTGACACCCTCCAGGTTTTACAGTTTATATTCCCACAAGCCTGAGTAGCCTTTTCGCCTCTTCTTTAGCCATCACTGGTTATCATGAAAACAAACCAAGAAATCTTTGACAATATGATCAGTTAAACATCTCAGATTTAACTTGGGTTTCTTATATTACTAGTGAGGTTGAATATTTCCTCTTTTCCCCTTTCTGGCAGCCAGTATTCTTTTTGTAAATTGCTAACTTAATGAACTCTGTGTGTTTTTCCATCACAGTGTTCAGATTTCTTTAATATGGGTTTATAAATATTCCTTATATTTAAGATTAAAATCTTATCTATTTGTTATATACATTTTATAGCTTTTCATTTATCTTTTATAGTTTGAATTTTTATGTAGTCTAACCTAATGCTTTTTGAAAGTGGTCTGCAGTCCCAGTTCTGATCCCTGATGAAGTTTTCATTAGTCTTGGTTGCGAATGTGAGCATAAAGTGTCTGACTGCACGTTCCTGTTTCTCATATTTTTTTTCCTCTGATTTGAGGCTTAGAAATTCCTTCTTTATTCTGAGAGTCAGATAAGTGTTCATTTATATTTTTTTCTTAATCCTTTATGGTTTTGTGTTCTACTTTTTTTTTTAATAATGTGGAATTTGGGAGAGATAATATGTGAGGAAGGAAAGGATCTTCTGCCGAAATAGTTGATCAGTATTTTAGAACCTCTCTATCTAACCTTGAATCTATCATCTAGCTATCTGTCTCTTAGTGATTTGAAATGTGACCACTAGCACTTTTTATTTTCTGGGCATAGTGTTTTGATGGGTTGTGTATTGAACTTGAGAGTATAGTATGGTGGAAGAAGCACTGAATTTGACTGTACAGATATGTATTTGAGTCCTAGTTTATTTATTAGCTATGTGACATAGGCAAATAACATAATCCCTTTAAGCCAGTTTCTCAGTTTTTAAAAAGAGATCACCTTTATATAATAGAGGATACCTCTTGTGTCTTGTAGGCTTGATATATGGATTAGCGTAGAAAATGTATATGAAAATCCACCTTATTATCCAAGGCTTCCTGAATTAGATACTAGCATCTAGCTCCTGTACCTCTATCCTGCTTGAAAAATCTCACTGCATATTTTGGTATAGTTCATTTAGTGCTGAGGCATATCTCATACCTACCACCAGTCTGGTAACCTTTCCAAAGGAGGATGGTTTGACCTTATTGTTCAGGAACCCATTCTGATATGTATTGGTCATTGCTTATTATTCTATCATATATGGTAGTAACTGCCACATATGGCTATTCAAATTTAAGTGAATTAAAATGGAAAATTGAAAATTCATTTCATCAATTGTACATTTCAAGTGTTTTATAGCTACATGTAGCCAGTGGCTACTTTTTGGACAGTGCAGACGTAGAACATTTCCATTATCAGACAAAGTTCTGTTGGGCAATACTTCAGTCTAGAACTTGAATCATACTTAGGGCCTTTTCTAGCCTATTGAATTGAGGGCAGGTAAACAAGCAAAAATCTTAAAGGAATGGAAGGTAATGGGATAATGAATGGGTCAAAATGCAACAGCATATTAAAAGTTATATGAAAAATATAACTTATTAAAAAAGCCTCTCAGAGGGAAAAAGAAAACATTGTTTGAGTCTGACTTTATTTAAAGGGTCATGGAGGAAAAAATAAAACATTGTTTGAGTCTGACTTTGTTTAAAGGGTGCTGGTTCTTAGGAGTTGAATGTAATCTCCTTTGATTTAGGCACTTCATCAGCTTATTGGAGATTTGCCTATATTAAATTTTACGTCAAGGTGATTTGCTTCAACTAAGATGTTTCCGGTTTTGAAGGCAATACTAGTTAGTCATAGAAGAAAAGGAAAAATAGGGACATATGCATAGAAAATAAAACATTAAGTTTTTTTAGAAAATTTAAAAAATCATATATGCCTTTTAGTGAGTTTTAAGAATTTAGCACTATAAACAGCACCTAGTTCATTATAATGCTAATTATGTAATGTAGGTATTTAGAAAATGCCTAAGATAGGGAA
>NW_006799037.1:3886169-3899328 GCF_000442215.2 Lipotes vexillifer | reverse complement strand
GGGAAAGATTTTCAAACATTGATTGAGCTGTTTAAGGTGCGGGGTGGGGGGGGGAATAAACGAAATGGTTCTTGAAGTGTTAATGTCTTAAACAAGGAATCAGCAAAATTTCAGTAGAAATTCTATAAAAGTAATAAAATCAATGAACTCAGAGATTTTATCTCCAGGTCACCTCTGGAAGATCAAGGGCTGAATATGAGCTGACTTTGGAAGTCTTACATTTTGGTGGATTTGATAAGGAATTCCTTTAAATAGACAAAGTACCCTACTTTTAGAATTTAGAAAATTCATGCAGTTTTATTAAATATGTTTGTTAGTGTATCCCTAGCAGTTAGCAAAATGCCTGAAAAGGTACTAAGTACTCAATGAATAGATGTTGAATGAAAGCATAAGTCAATTGAATTTGATATCCTGGAACTAGTTACATAAAATTTAGTCAGATATAATCTAACTGATATAATCAGGATACAAAAATGTCCTGAATAAAGTTCTCAGCTTTATTTACTTGCCTTATTTTAACTGCAGCAAATAAGAAAAATATAAGTCTTGACATTTGAAAGTGCTTCTATGAGATTTAGGCAGCTTTGAGGAATCTTTTGGGGAATATTAGGAGTCATTTGATAATATCTTTAAAAATGTTTCCAGGGGTATTTGTTATGTTCCCTCTTTTAACACCATTTTCTTAGTGTATAGTTCCTAAGAGCAAGTATTAGCATTAGATACTTTTTGCTCGTTTGAGGATGAGATTCACATGATTGGTGGGTATGATTATACAATATTATTCTTTTTAAAGACAAGCAACTAAGTTAAAGACTCCCTATAAATCTTCATAATTTGCATTTCCTCTTCTCTAGTGTATTCTGTTAAATGAAATGCCCTTTGGTTTCTTTCATCTTAATTTTATTAATGAAAACATTTTGTAAAAGTTTACATATAGTGTGTATACTAAGCTGTGGGAACACACATATGAGTTATCCTTTGTTCTTGCCCTCAAGGAGTCTTACAGTTTAAGGGAAGACATGTGGCAGAAACATATTCTACCAATGCATAATGATGGAGTTCAGAACATGCTACCCCAAAGTATGGCACCTTCATATATTGAATATTTTAAGCAGAAGGAATTAGAGCAACAGCATGTACTGGAGGAACTTTCTGACCTGCCTCTAAAGCAGGTCATAAAACCCTCGTGAGAGGTGTCCCTATACCTAAAGGAAAGGAGCATCTTTAGCTCCAAAGGTGCAGGAACATAGAAATCTGAACGAGAGATAATGCTAGTAAGTTTTTGTCAATTTACTATACTCTTTCCACGATATTCCAGTCTTCATCATACTTGGCATAAGAACACTCAGGTTTGTTTCTTCGGGCCTTCATTTGCTTATGAAGGCTCCAGTGTTGAGTAAAATTTACATTAAATAAACTTGTATGCTTTTCTCTTGTTAATATGTCTTGTTACAAGGATCCCAGTTGAAAATTTAGAAGGGTAGGGGAAAAAGATATTATTCCTCCCCTACTATATGTATTGACCATATTTAAGCAATCAGAAACAAAAACAAAACTATAGGTAAGCAGTAAAATTAAACAAGAAAATTTCAATAACAAAGCCATTTCCAAATACTTAACTGTAGCCCCCCCTTCCCAATTATGAAAACAATGTATGGTATATTCAAATAGTATAAGAGATACAATGAAAAGTAAGTCTTTCTCTCATTTCAGCCTTTCCTCAGAGGCAACTAGTTAGAGGTTTTATGTGTTATTTCTAGACATTTTAAAAAACATTGATGAGTGTTTGCATACATATTTTAAAAATATATTGGAGTACATAATACATATCTGTACTGTGTTTTTTAGCATAACGTTATATCTTGGAATATTTTTCTTATCAGTATGTATCTCATTTTTACTGGTTGCATGATACTGTGGAAATTTTTAACCAATTCCGTTCTGGCGAACATTTAGATTGGTTCCAGGTTTTTGCTATGACAAATAGTGCTGTGAAGTCAAGGAGATAAAAGAGATGTATGTGTTGTGTGTGTGTGTGTGTGTGTGTGTTAGTATAGTAGTATGTATAATTAGAACAAGGGCTGAGCAGAATCTTAAACTTTCAGTGATATACCTAGGCAGAATGTGTTGGACAGTAAGATAGACAGACCCTAAAGTAGTGCCCATGATCCCTGCCTCCTGGTGTTCGTGCCTTTGTATAATCCCCTCGCCTTGAGTGTGAGCAGAATTTGTGACTTCCTTCTAACCAAAGGAATATGCTAAAGGTAATGGAATGTTTTACTTTCCTAGTTATCTTACATAAGACTCCATTTGGCTAGCAGACTTACTATCTACATCATTGGCTTTGAATCCTACTGCAATAAGGAAATGAATTGTTACAATCTCAGTAACCTTGGAAGTGGATCCTTCCCCAATTGAGCCTCCAAATGAGGATGTAATTATGGTTGACACCTTGATGTAGCCTTGTAGAGGACCCAGCTAAACTATGCCGGATTCCTAACCCACAGAAACTAAGATAGTATATGGTATTGTAAACCACTGGGTTTGTGGTAATATGTTATGTAGAAAGGAGGTTGTTATGTCCAAATGAGAGAAAAATTTAAAAATTTTAAGCTTCTCGGATACAGCAAGAATATTCTGATAAAAATAACTGAAGGAGTTTTCAGAGAGGTTAGAAACTAGGATGATTTGTCTGTTCTTCCAGAGATTAAAATTTACTTTTTTTTTTTTTTTTTTTGGGGTACGCGGGCCTCTCACTGTTGTGGCCTCTCCCGTTGCAGAGCACAGGCTCCGGATGCGCAGGCTCAGCGGCCATGGCTCACGGGCCCAGCCGCTCCGCGGCATGTGGGATCCTCCCGGACCGGGGCACGAACCCGTGTCCCCTGCATCGGCAGGTGGACTCTCAACCACTGCGCCACCAGGGAAGCCCTAAAATTTACTTTTAAGCTGAATGAAATGTTTGTTTTACAGCATAGTTACTATAGGAATGACGTAAGGTATTTTTTTTTAATTAATTAATTTATGTATGTATGTACGTATGGCTGTGTTGGGTCCTCACCACTACGTGTGGTCTTTCTCTGGTTGCGGTGAGTGGGGGCTACTCTTCGTTGTGGTGTGGGGACTTCTCATTGCGGTGGCTTCTCTTGTTGTGGAGCACGGGCTCTAGGCATGCGGGCTCAGTAGTTGTGGCTCGTGGGCTTAGTTGCTCCGCGGCATGTGGGATCTTCCCGGACTAGGGCTCAAACGTGTGTCCCCTGTGTTGGCAGGCGGATTCTTAACCACTGCGCCACCAGCGAAGTCCGATGACATAAGGTTTTGATTTAGCTACTGAAACTGTTACCAGCTATTGTGTTCAAAGTACATGGCACTTTGATGACCCTGTAAAAATCTAAGGAAATTTTAATGTTTAGTAGAACAGGGGAGGGTCAGGTGTACCTTGGAGAAATTGGGAAAACTCAAAATGAGTAGAAATCGTATCCTCAATCATTCTTCCCCTGTTCCCTGTGTTGTGATTATTTTATAATTATTATTTAAACCAGGACATGGATGATATCATATGCACCTTTTTATTCCAGCCATCTAGCACATTATAGATGCTTAATAAATGTTGAGCGACTGTCTAGGAATTCTCGTCATCTCTGGTGATCTCAAAAGGCAAATGGAAAGTTAAAAATGAACTAATGAAATATTATGCAAAATTTGTATTTGGTAGTCTACTAGAGAAAGTCAGCAATGTGCCCAGCACTGTGTTATTATATAAGGTGTCCTGTCTTATTTATTCTTTATAATAATTTGATTGGCAGTTATATTAGTAATAGATAAAATAATGGTAATGAGAATTGTATTATTTTCTTCATTTCACATTTAAGGAAATTGAGGTCTTAGAGGTTAAGAAGCTTGTACAAAGTCATACAACTTAGTTTTATCTGATTCCGAAACCTTTTCTCTAAGTCACTTACTATTGTGGCAGAAGTAGAATAATTCTCACCAGTTTTCATGATCAAAAATTTGTGTGTCATTTACGGCAGTGGGAGGGTGGCTGTTGATTATGTATGCTTGGGATGGTAAGGGGAGCGGTGTGATGTGGGGGTTTTGATCCAAAAGTGGTTTAATTATGTCATGCTAATATGTTTGACATTTGTAGATATTTATTAAACATCTCTGCTGCTGTTTTTTTCTTTTTAAATTTCAGTGCAATAAAATTCTCTTTCTGGTGTACCGTTCTTAGGAGTTTGGACAGAGGCATACAATTGTGTAACTACCATCACCACCACAATCCAGATACAGATAGTTCCATCACCCCCCAGAATTACCTTGTGCTATTACCCCAGCTTTAACCTCTTGCTGCTCTATCTGTAATCCCTACAGTTTTGTCCTTCTGACAATGTTATATAAATGAAATCATATGGTATGGAACCTTTAAGTCTTCTTTCACTGATCATAATGCTTTTGAGATTCCATTTTGTTGAGTGTATTAGTAGTGACTCCAGTTACTTATATGTTGTATCATTAGATGCTGTCCCATCTGTATCTACAGAGCTGTTGTTTTTCTTTAATCTTTCTCTTTATTCTATGGGTTGGATAATTTCTGATGCTCTATTTTCAAGTTCCTTGATTGTTTTTTTGTTTTTTGGTCATTCCATCTGCTATTGTGCCCATCTAATGGATTTTTCATTTTAGTTCTTTTCAGCTAGAGCTGAGTTTTCGTTTTTTGTTTTCACTTCTCTATTGAGATTCCCTTTCTGCCACTCATTAAGACCATTTTCTTGTTTTATGCTTTGAATGTACTTTCCTGTAATTGTTTAAGTATATTTATAATATGTTCTTTGACGTCCTTATTTGCTAAATCCTCCATCTGGACCTACTTGGAGTCAGTTTCCATTGACTGCCTTTTTACCATCTTGTTTCTTTGGATCTCATAATTTTTGGTTGAAATTTTTGGTGTTCTTGTGAGGATTGTCAGGATTTTTTTTTTTAATATATATTTTTAAAATTTTATTTATTTTTGGCTGCAGGTGCACAGGCTTTCTCTAGTTGCAGCGAGCGGGGGGTACTCTTCGTTGCGGCACGTGGGCTTCTCATTGTGGTGGCCTCTCTTGTTGCGGAGCACAGGCTCTAGGTGCACGGGCTTCAGTAGTTGTGGCACGCGGGCTCAGTAGTTGTGGCTTACGGGCTCTAGAGTGCAGGCTCAGTAGTTGTGGCACATGGGCTTAGTTGCTCTGCGGCTTGTGGGATCTTCCCGGACCAGGTCTTCAACCTGTGTCCCCTGCATTAGCAGGAGGATTCTTAACCACTGTGCCACCAGGGAAGCCCAGGGGATTTTTGTTCTAGTGGACCATTAACTTGCCTGGACTCAATCTGCATACTTTGTTTCCTACACAGTATGAGACAGCTGATATCTGTGCTCATTTCTTTTCTTCCAGCTACTTGTTTTTTTAGCTTGGTCTCCTGGGGAGTCGGGTAAGGGTTAGGGTTCTCTTGCACCTGTGTAATTTGGTGGTCAGCCAAAAATTTGGGCAGAGATTATACTCAGATTTTGGAGCTGATCTGCCTTGTGGTTCCTCTACTTCTGGGGATTCCCTCCTAGTATCTATTTTTTTTGTCTTTCAGTAGTCGTCTCTGCTCTCTGACATCCCAAGCCAGTAAGGGCTTCAGCTTCCTGCTGCTTGGGCTGTATGGTTGGGGAATACATTCAGTTTAAAAAGCATCAAACTCATAGATCTTACGCCATGTAGCTTTCAATTCTTCTATAATCCACCGTAGGGGCTACCTGGGGTCTCCCCCCATGCGTGTGTAATTTAACTGAGCAGAGTTTATGCTCAGATTTTTACGCTTCTGTGGTTCTTTCATTCCCAGTATGTCTGCCTTAAATTTCCAGCTGCACTTCCAGCCCTGAATTATTTTCTCTACCACTTTGAGCTGTGTGGCTGCCTTCACCATATTTGTAGGGGGTGGGGAGGGCTCTCAGCATAAAAACTTCAAGCTGATCTCATGGTTCTGTACCCTTCCAGTTGGAGTTTTTCAAGAGTAAGCTCTTTTGGGCTTCCCTGGTGGTGCAGTGGTTGAGAGTCTGCCTGCCGATGCAGGGAACGTGGGTTCGTGCCCCGGTCCGGGAAGATCCCACATGCCGCGGAGCGGCTAGGCCCATGAGCTACGGTCGCTGAGCCTGCGCATCCGGAGCCTGTGCTCCGCAACAGGAGAGGCCACAGCAGTGAGAGGCCCGCGTACAGCAAAAAAAAAAAAAAAAGAGTAAGCTCTTTTTTACTACTGTATGCTTTGGGACACTTTCCAAAAAATGCTATAAAACAATTAAAAAATTTTTAATCCAAATTTAAATAATTGTTATCTGTATGAGGCTCACATGATCAATTCTCTCGGCTGCATTTGCAGGAGGTTCCTTTTCATCCCTCTGGTTCCTTTTAAAAGCTGCTTCCTCTTGTTCTTTTTCTTTCACAGTTATATCTATATCATGTATTTTGTGCCTTCAAGGTGGTAGTCTCTCTTTTATGCCTGTAAGGAGAGAAGCTCATCAAATGATCCCTCAAGTTTCTGGCCCTTCAGAAATTCTTCCTACATCTAGACCCCTAGCATTCAGGTGTTTGCTCTTTTAGTCTGCCAATTCAAGCGATTCATTTGCCCTGTGGGGCTATCGCTCCTTTTGGTCTTTTCCATATAGGAAAGGTTACCTTAGGACATTTTGCTAGCTCAGGTGCCTTCTTGACTACCTCTTGGTCAGTCTTTCCCACTCCCACCTCTGGGTATTTGGCTTTCTATGCAGCTGAAGGCAGTCCTTGGTGTCTGGCCCTGGTATCACTATGTGATTCTGTTCTATTCACTCTTTTCCCTCTCTATCAGGTCTTTCTCTCCAGTAACCACCACACACTTTGTTTGCCGAGTTTGAGAGATAAAAATAATATCACTTAACAAAAGCTCTTGTGTAATGACACTATTTAGAGTGAGATCTGAGTAGTTTGCACAAAGCCACAAGATGGCTGTGTTTAAAAGTGACATCTGGGGCTTCCCTGGTGGTGCAGTGGTTGAGAGTCCGCCTACCGATGCAGGGCACACGGGTTCGTGCCCCGGTACGGGAAGAGCCCACATGCCGCGGAGCGGCTGGGCCCGTGAGCCATGGCCTCTGAGCCTGCGCGTCCGGAGCCTGTGCTCCGCAAGGGGAGAGGCCACAACAGTGAGAGGCCCGCGTACCGCAAAAAAAAAAAAAAAAAAAGTGACGTCTGTTGGCAATAGGAGCAAATATATGAATTTCTGTGTACTTCACTTGCTACAGTATGGAAAGAACATGGGCTTTCAGTTAGACTGGGATTCTCATCTTAGCCCTAAGATTTCCTCATCTATGAAACAGGATAGTAATATTGGGTTGTTTTGAGCTTTAAATAGGAGAAAGTATGTAATCCTCCTAGCACATTGATAACAGGAAGGACAGCATAAATTGTCTCTGGATACTGTCCTGGTTTTTTTTTGTTTTTTTTGTTTTTTTTAAGCTCTTCTGTGGGTCATTGCCATTAATTAATAGTGCCTGGAAATAGTGTCCCCGGGAGTACTTACTTATGATACTGTAGTCTTGAAGATTCTGTCTCTTCCTACCCCCACCTCCCTCCTGTTTTAAAGGTAGTAATATCCAAGGGAAGGAGAAGCAATCGACACACTCTTCCCCAATTGACTTTTGGCAGTTTACTGAATGTATGTCTCTAGCCCATAGGCCAAATTGTCCCAGCCTCTGTATGGATTATTTCTAGATTATTTAGAATTTACATTACTTCTGTCATGCCTAAAAATATTAGTAATGAATTGTTACATATTGTCTAAGAACTTTGTTTCCAGTAATCCAGAAATTATTTTTTGATGATTACAAGATCCAAACCAGATCTTTAATTTGCCTAATATAAAGTAGACATTGGGGATCCAAGTGTCAGATTTTGAAGAACTTTTTATGGTATGGAGTTTAGATCAGGAAATGAAGAGCCATTAAAAGTTTTTAGAAAGATAATTCTGATTATAGCAGAGCTAATATGGAATCGAATGGGGTAAAGAGGTCAAGTAAGAGGGTTATTCTTAGCTATTAAGGGTTTAAATGAAGACAGCAGCCTTATGATTGATAAGGAAGAGAGGGAATCAAAAGAAAAATTTGAAGTTAGACTTGATGTTGGGAAAGGAGAGGTCAAGGATGACCTCAAGATTTTTGATTCATTGTATGTTATGTGTAAAACCTGGTGTTCTCAAGGGTTTGATCCTATTTCTTTGCTGTCTCCCTGGACCCAGTAGATGAAGATGGAATCCCAAAGAACACCCAGGATATGGGGTTGGAGGGTGGGGTAACAGTGCAAGATTACCCAGGTAGGAGAGATACACGAGTAAGTGGTATAGAGCTGTTAGTGGAGTCTTTTCTCCTCATGCTAGGGTGAGTTGTTTTGAGCGGAAGAATGACATCCAACTTGCTTTAGCATCTGTAAATTTCTTGGCATGTTATATTAGCTGTTCAATAAGTACATGAATGAATGAATAAATGAATGAGTGAAATAAGATTAATATAATGTCACTGAGTATGGCGTAGAGATTGGTTAAAATATAGAAGATCATTAGATGTTTCAAAATAGTATATAATGTGTGTCGTTTGCTTTTTATTTGTTTGTAGTTAAATCTGTAGCATTTAAAAATGTGCTAGCATGTGTAGGCAAACACAGGCATATTTTTTCCAGCTACCTTAACTTGAATTTCACTTCTTTTTTGTTTGTACCCTTGCTATTGGGAGTGAGGAGTGGGGTGAAATCCTTCACATGGTGATACTCAAGTTTTATTGACAAGTGAAATGTAAACATGATTTTCCAGTTGACTTTTTCCATAGCCTTCATCTGAACATTCTTTACTTTCTTGTGGCTGGCTATAATGTACATGTTGTTAATTTCAGTAGGATTGATTAGGAATTCATACTGGTATTTTCCAGCTACTAGATATGTCCCACCCACTGTAAAATAGTGGAAAATATGAATTGGAATTTACCTTATTCATTCCTTGTGGTTGTATTTTTTTAGTCACTGTCTCCCATGGTTTAGGATTATTCTTTACTCAGTGGTCTTCTGTGGGTTTCCCGAAGGGTGTGTCTTACAGTTAAGGGTTAGGAGCTAATGTGCCCTTTAAGGAAATGCTAATGCCTGAAATAGCTTATTGGAAGACCTATCCAGTAAGGAGAAAATGCTCTAAATCTCATTCTACATAACCTGCTAAGCCTCTACATCTTTCATTTCCCTCCTTATTAGTTTTACCTACTATTCTTTTTTACCTTTTGGGTCTCTCTTGGTCTGTGACCATTTTTTCCTATCTGACTTCCTGCTTTGTCTCTCTGATTTGTTCTTTTTCACCCTTCTGCCTCATCTTTTCAAGACAGATAACTAGCTATAATACCAAATTGAAGTTTTAAAGGGTTTCTTATTTAGTAAATACATTTTTATTTTTCTAATTAAGTGAAATTGAGATTTTATTTGTTTTCATAACAATTTGTGGTTTTTATGTTCATTTAACATCTGACTGATTTTTAATCAGTCATTCAGCGATCCTTCAGGAAAGGTTTCCTTTTCCAGGAGTATTCAGCAAATAAACTGCATCATTTGCTAAGGAATTTGAATTAGCCATTGTACAGTTCTCCTCCTTCCCCCTTTATTATTTTTATTTCACTCTTTGAGCTACTTATTTACATATTTATTATATTAAAATGTTAATTTATTAGATTTTTCAATTGTTTTTGGAAAGAAAGTACTAAGTTAACTATTAAGAAAAAAATTCTAAAGTAGCAAAATAGTTTCTCTAAAATAAAAGTGTTTCTTTTAATGAGCTCTGAGATAGACTCACAATTTTCATGAGTTTATCTTTGGCATTTTTTGGTGAAATTGTACTGGCATAATCTGTACAATTCAGTGAGGTACAGTATTTTCTCAATTCTGGATTCCCTTTGACTTTTTTTTTTGGATGGCGAATGTAGGCATCCATCCCATTACCTCTCATCCCTTTGACTTTAATGCATAAATCCCTCCTCACTTCCCTCTATCAAATCTGACTTGGGAAAGTATATACAAAGCATACAGAAGTGAGTGTCAGGAAACCTGAGTTCTAATCCAGTTTACATAACTTTGTTCAAATTGTTTAACCTCATTTGTTTTTTCTTTTGGTGTTTGCAATCTCTAAAAGTCAAATCTGACCTACTATTTCTAAACAGAATACTCCAGTCTGAGCATTTTTCAAAATCAAGACTTTATGCTATGTAGTAATAAATTCTCATTGTTCTTTGTAATCCTGCTGTTGACCAACATTGTGACCTTTGGCAAAGCTACTAACCTCTGACTGTTTTCTCTTCTGTATATGGGGAGTGTAATACCTACCTTGTAAGTTGATTGTGAAGATTAAATTGGGTAGTGAATATACTTTAAAGTGCTTAGTTCAGGTATTTCGTAAAGCTGTTGTTAAGTGAGTTCTATAATTTTACAGGACTGTAGTAGAACTAACAGTCATAAGCCTCACATATGAAAAGGCATAAAATACATGAATCATATTGATAAAATGTTTTTTGATAATTGCACTGTAAGGAAACATCAGGATGTTTGCATACTTTTAGTTTTGAACAAATATTAAATTTCTATTCATGGTCTTTAACTTGGTTAAAGAAATAACATTGTTATCTGGTCTTACTAGATGCTTTGTTAAGTATCTTAAAATTTTAGTAATTAAGTTGCTTTTGTCTCTTTTGGTTCTGTATTGATGTTTGGAAACATGAGGTACCCAAATGTCAATAAGTATGTTTACTAAATACAAATAGCACATTATTAAAATGTTGTATAGGAGTAACAAATTTAATCGAATAATCAAACGGAAAGTACCTAAAAAGGCTTTTGGTGTTTATTTTAATCTGATTTGTGGCATTTTGTGTCTGATGTTTTATAATCCTGTTCATCACTTAAAAAAATGTCACAGTAATGTCAGAAAGGATACAAAATTCTGTGAATTTTGGAATAGATTTAAAAGTCAACACTACTCTTTTATGTAGGTTATGGGTGCTTCATGTGTGCTTTCAGAGCAGTAGTGTGAGGAAGCTTGAAGTGGGATGGCAGGACGGCCTCATCCTTATGACAGTAACTCCAGTGATCCAGAGAATTGGGATCGGAAATTGCATAGTAGACCTCGTAAACTTTATAAACATTCAAGGTAGGTAGAAAATATGTATTTCACATGTCAAAGCTCTGCTAAAACTGATTTTTATGAAGAGCCAAACTGCATTTGGTGTGGCCAAGTCCTGTCAGGATGGGAGCCGGTTTACAAAATATATGAATGTTTGCATTTCTCCTTAAATAACTTTGAGGGAAACATTTTGTCCTTTTAATTTTCTTATATTTGTATTTATATGAATTTTAATTTCTGTTTCTAAATAATGTTAAAATATCCTTAGTTGACCCCATGAATAAATGCTATAGTTAATTTAACTGGGAAGTCTGGCAAGACATGTTAACTCTTTGTATTTAAAACTCTCTAATACGAATTTCTTTTGTGCTCTAAATACATTGTGTATGATAATTTATAGGCTTTTGTCAGTCTGTGCCTCTGTACATTTTTAACTATGTGAAATTATTTTGTGTTATCATTGTGATCCTAATAGTAAAATCAGTCTATCAGTGACTCGCCTGGTTCATTTAAAGTTTGCTGCATTAAATGAAATTCAGTTGAAAAGTCTCAGCCCATTTATACATTATTTTTAAAGGTTTCATTTTGTGCTATGTGACTTATGGGGAACACCTCGTTTAGAACACTTTATGATCTGATATTTTAAGGTGTTGACACCTCATAAATTTCACATGATGCGGGTACGTAAGCATGTTTTCGTAGAGAGTTGTGCTTTGTGAACATTTACTTAGGGGATATTATTGAACATTTAACTTACCTAAATGTAAAATTCTCCTAATCACTGATAACTAATACCAGCTTTATTGAAAAAGAATAAAAACATGCCGTGATATTGAAATCCTTTTTGTAATTTTAAAGAAATGATTCAGCTACTTTTATTAAGTTATATACACGGCTAGAAAATATGAGTGACTAGTACTATTTAAGTCTCCTGACAAGATGTGTACCTTTATTGTAGACTTTTAATGTGGTGAGGTCTAAAATGAAAACGTTGAGTTGACTTTATTTATTTATAAGTACACACCAGTGGTGTGAGTGTTTTTTGGTTTATTTGTTTTTTTGCTGTGTGTGTGTGTGTGTGTGTGTGTATTTGTCCTTCAATTGGTGCTCTAGTTCTTTTTCTCCATCCTGTTTTACATGGATATTTATTTTGTCTTTGAGATTAAAGAGATATTGGTTTTATCTCATTAAATATGGGGCTTTATTTATATCTGATATGTTATATACATTTTTTCAGATGAATTATATCTTATCCTTGCTAGTTCTTAATATTTTTCTACTGATGTACAAGACTGTGTTGTATATGAAGTCGTGACAAGGTGAAAATAAACTATTGTTTGCTTTATAAAAGCTGTGGGCATACAATGGGAAAAATTTATTAAAAAACAGTATTTTTAAAATTGCTGTTATTTTACTTCAGTAGAACAGTTATCATAGCTCTTCTTGATTTCTATAGCATCAGTATCTTTTTGGTGCTCTTTTTAAAAAAGATTGCAGTAGTATTGGTTAAGTGAAAAATATTTGAGAAGTAAATGAATACCAATGTATTGATTTTTTTTTTTTTTTTTAATGGAAAGACCATGAAATCCTTTGACCTTATCTTAACCTCATTCATGGAAAAACTTCCCAAGGGAAAACAGTTTACTTTTTGGGACCTCTTGTTCCTATGAACTTAAGAACATGTAACTTCAGATGCTTTAAAAATATATTCAATTTGACTGTTTTAAAATGGTAGTTTTTGAATTAATAGTAAATTAATTGAGCGGAATTAAAAACTAACAGCAGCAAGTATTCTTGAGAACCTGTGCTCGTTCAGGAGAGATTAAGCAGTTCGTCAGGGTACCATCATGGAATACTTTAATATCCATGTATGGAACAATTAGAGGACAATAGGGCACTAAACTGTGGTAGTGAGTTGCAGTAAAATAAGAGTTCAGAGAAGGAATCAGTGTCAGTCTGAACAGGTGAAAATGAGACT
>NW_006799037.1:3862799-3886159 GCF_000442215.2 Lipotes vexillifer | reverse complement strand
ATTCCTGCCAGGGACCTTCTGGAGATTACCTTGACTGGATCTAAAGGTAGAGCTCTGTGAATAGTATTACTGTCCCCATTTAACAGATTAAAAAAATGAGGTTAATAAACTTGCCCAAGGCCATCCAACTTATAAATGACAAAGCTAGAATTTATAAACAAGTTTCTCCTTTTTATTTTTTAAAATTTTGAATAACTTATTGTGATACATTTAAAATACATATACAGTAGAGAGAACAGGTATAATGAACCCCTATGTACCCATTCCCCAGCTTCAAGTTATCAACTCATGGCTGATTTTGTTTCATCTATACTTCTGCCTACTCGCATCCTTTTTCTGAATCTTGTGTATTTTATTTAGGGATGTTTGAGTAGGAAGCCAGATTAAACACTGGCTTAACTTAGGGGTTTATTTTTCTTGTACACAAAAAGGCTTCAGGATATTAGGGTCAAAGGTCTTTGATTTTTCTTGGTGTTTCCTCACAATCACAAGATGGCTTACCATAGTTCCAACTGTCATGTCCACCTTCCAGACGAGGAGGAGGAGGAGGAGGAGGAGGAGGAAGGGAGACGGGGACGATGGGAAAGAGGTCTCATTTATATCAGGAAATTAAATTTCTCAGAAATTTCCAGCGGGATTCTGCTTATATCAATAAATTATTGTCTAGAACTGTGTCATATGGTCATCGCTGGATTATAGAGGCTGAGAAATATAAGTGCTCCCGTTGCCACCTCAAACAGTTGGGGATTTAAATTTACAAAAACTAAATGTGTCAGTCTGTTAAGGCTGCTATAACAGAATACCATGGACTGAGTGGCTGTATTATAAACAACAGAAATTTATTTCACATGGTTCTGGAGGCTGGGCAGTCCAAAATCAAGGCACTGGCACATTTGGTATCTGGTAAGGGCTTGCTTCCTGCTTCAGACACCCCTCTTTTTGCTGTGTCCTCACATGGTAGAAGGGACTAGGAATCTTTCTGGGATCTCTTTTATAAAGGTATTAGTCCCATTCATGAAGGCTCTGCCCTCATGAGCTAATCACCTCCCCTCCATATACCATCACGTTGGGGGAATACGTATCAACAGATGAATTTTGAAACTAAAAACATTCAGCCTTTAGCAATAAAGAAATAAGCATACTTTATTGGTTCAGTTTTTGAGGATTTTCAAAAAAGTTGTTTAAATTTGCTTTTTGTTCTGTTCACATATTGGAATAGCCTGCTTTCTAAAATGTTTTTCCTTTGATTTTTTTTCCCTCTTTACCTTTCCTTATTAGCAAGGATAAAAATAAATTTCTTGAATTATAAAGGTAACAATAATAACTACTATGTACTTACCTTGGAGGTTTGAGGGTTTGGTGGGCATTGCGTTATGGTTTCTCTTTTACCTAATACAACTTTAAGGTACTTTCTTTTCTGATGTTTCTTTGAATGTATACTTAATAGGTATAACACTGATATAAAAGACAAGGCAGGGAAACTGATCGGGACGAGGATGAAATTCAGGGTGCCTGTGATTCCTCTGCAAGTGCATACAAATGAATTAGCTGAAAAATTACTGAACTTTATTTCTTTCTGACTAGTAGTTTTATAGTTCATACTTATATTGAGGGGGTTGGTAGCTTGCTGAGAGGTTAAAGATCATTTCAGTTGAAGTTTATTTGGCTTGAGTTATGACAACTTTCTTTAAATTAGAAGAGTTTTTGCTATTTAAAAAGGAAAAAGATAGAGCACCTTTTCTGTGTAACTGATGTTAAAATGCCCTAGAGTGACAATATGCTAAAAGCTCTTGCATATTTGAATTGGGTCGAATACAACTGTTTAAAACACAGATCTGCAGTCTGCTCAGGTTACTAAAGATAAATGCATCATACGTTCAGTATCAGACTTTGCCGCAAGGGGTTCATTCCCACACAGAAGTACGCATGCTCCTTTCTTCTGAGACTGCACTAAGATTGAGCTTTCCATTTTCCTTTTTAAGTCACTCTTTAGTCCTAGCAGCAGTTTAGAAATGGAAAAGTTTGGTTGCTTTAAAGAGTAGTTCCTTAGTGTGTTCTTAAAGTACAGATAATATTTTCTCTTCAGTTCTAAAGAGAAGTTTTACTGCCCAGAATAGGTACACAATAAAATATTGAAAGGAAAAAAGAAAGTTAGCTGCATCCTAGTTTTCTAAAACCTGGCAAGCTGGCAGAGCTAGAATTAGCTTTACAGATGGCATTTGGCAACATATCTGCATATCACTAAGCCCTCATCTCCTGAGTTTTCTTCATCCTGTCTATCAGTTAGAATATCCAATCACTGCACAAAGATGGAGAAGTGGGACGATCACAGCTCACACGATGCTGTTTGGTTAGAAACGTCAGTGCTGCACAACCCACGGCTGAGTCAGTGTCTGTGAGAAAATAAACTGAATTAATATATAGCGGGGGTTGTATCTCTGAACATTTAAAGCCTAAATAACCTCAGTAGCATTATTACACAGTAGAGGGAGGAAAGCTAAAGGAAGTCTGTAGACAGGTGAGGTAGGGTGACTGGGAAATTTTCTCATTGTTCAGAGGAATTCTGAAGATGATGGAAATATCAGATGTGCCAAAGTTTCCTAGTAATGCCCAAGGATGCTGACCTGGCTTTCAGTGCTGCATTGTTTGAAAAAGCAGAGTCCCTTTATACTCTGATTTCAAAATTTTTTTCTTGTTTTTGTGTGTCTGCCTTGGCATATACTAAAGTAAGGTGTGTATTCATTTATTACATGATAATGCTGTGTTATAATTCTATACATATATGAGAGGTTGAGAGAGATATGTTTAGCCTTTGTTTCATTATGATCATTTATGTTTCTGAATGTTAAAGATCATATGTCTTGATTGTCAGTATAATGGCAAGTTATTTAAAATAAATAGTGTGTGTTTTTATTGTTTCTATGGGTTTGAGGCTTTGTTTTTTATTTCATTTAAAGTCTTAGTAGAATATGTAATTGAGAATGCATTATGTTTGATATTGTTTCTTATGAATATCATATAAAATTTATTTAAGGAAAAACTAATTTTGAAATAATATTTTTGATATATTTGAAAATAAAATTCAAGATAGAGAAATGAAATAATTTCCTAAAGAAGAAGGTGAATGTATTTTTACTTTTGGATGAATTAAGGATTAGTTGAATCACTTTATATATATTTTACAGAACTGAATGTATTTGAATGATAAAGTTTTAACTGGTTAAGATGACTTTTTTCCTAGTTTTTTGGAACACAGGCTCTGAATAGATGATCTAGATACTGCCACTGAAATAGTAAATTAGATAAGTTTTTGGATTGCTGCAAATTGATTTTCAACCAGAAAATATTTCTAAATGAAGATAATTGTTCTTGCTATGAGATTTTAAGTCTTGACTGGTAACAGTGCTTACTTTAGTAGGAAATTGTGGCACAATTTTAAATAATTTGACTAATGGCTTTTTTCTTTTGTCTTCATTATCCCTATCCTACTGAGCCTTCATTTGGTAGGGATTTGGGAGGATATACAACATTTTAAAATTATTTTAAATGTTATTAAGTAGTTTATAACATTCTTTTCCTTGAAATGTCAGGAAGTTCTTGTGATTTCCCCCATTTTATTTCTAAAAGTTTGAATGGTCATCTTGATGGTTATCATAACTTATTTGTATAGATAGGCTAACTGGTGGTATCTTATTTTGGCTTTTTTTTTTTCCCCTGGTTTTGTGTCCAGAAATGTTTTTCTAAGCTTGCTTTAGTAATAGAGTTATAAAAGCAGAAATCTCACGCTCGACTTATACTTTATAGAATATTTTTTTCTCTGGTTCGGCTTATTTTTTAAAAAATAATGCCTGTGTTATTATAAGAGTAATACATATTCATTACATAAATTTGATAGATACAGAAAAGCACATAGAATAAAATTAAGATGTTCTACCATCAAAAGAAAAACTTTAAATATTTTCACATATAACCTTTTTTCCCTGTGTATATATAAAAATGTACATTCACACATAAACACTTAAAAATGATTTTGGGATATTACTGTATACACTGTTATATAACCCATTTCTTGTTGTTTTCTTTTTTTTTAATAAAAAGCAAACTTAATCACGAACGTTCCCTTTGTCATGAAAGTCTTCTATAGCATAATTCTTGAGAACTGCATAGTGTTTTGTATATATATATTTTGTAATTTATTTCACCAATCTGAGTTTTTCTGATTCGTGATCAGAGAAAAGATCAGCTTGATTCCACAGCATAGATTTCTCTAAAAAGGAAGAATGTCTTAAGGAGTTAAGTAAAAATACAATTTTGATACTTTTCAGAAGGAAAAAGATTCTCAGTGTGATTATACAATGAACTCTTTAAAGATATGCACATTACTTTTAAAACAAAGCAGATAAGATTGCCATAACAAAGTATAGAAAATCTTCTTAAAAATCAGGGAAACAGAGCTCAGACAAGCTGAGACTTTTAAGAAATGCAAAGGCCAACCAAAAGGGTTTCTTATATTACATTTTAAGAAGGAAATCAGTGAAAGTGTAATAATAATGTATGGCAATGAGGTAAGACAAAAATTCCTCAAGTCTTATTTAGGAGCTGCTTTGTCAGGAAAAGCAAACCACCACCACCATCAATAATAATAGCAAAGCAAACATTTCTAGTAAAGACAGAAAACCAACATGAATATAGAGTTAAGTAATGCATCTAGCTAAATGAATTGTCTTCTGGAACATCTTACAGTTAAGGAACTGACTGTAAAATCTTAAAATTATTTATATTATTTGTAGTCTTTAAAGGTTTTAGGAGAATACAAGAAGTACTAAAAGATGAGGGGTTCTAGGCCTGGTTTTGAAAAAGAAGATTTTAGAGCAAAAAATGAAGGATAGTTTATGACTAACTTGAAGGAAAAAAACAGGTTAAAGATGATCCAGAATGGGTTTGCTAAAAACAGATTGTCAGAACAACTTTGATTTTTCTCTGATGCAGTTGGTAGCCTAGTAGCAATAGGTATTTGGACTTAAACTTAGGTTTTGGTAAAAAAATTTTTTTTATATCCTTGGGTGAAGGAAAAATGAGTTAGCCACTAGTTGATTGTTTTAATTAATCAACACAGTTTTCATTTTGAAGGATCCTCTCCAAAGGTTTTTGATCTTGGAAGGTGGCTTTGTTCTTTGCTTTTGTCTTATTGCTCAAATGGAGAAGGCAAATTATCAAATTTATAGGTGACAGTGAAGAAAGAAAGATCGTAAATAAAACACTAAATGATCCATAGTGATCTCCAGGTCTGGACTGTTGGACTAAATTTAAATGAACTTTTGAGGCATATACATAAGGCCTGAAAAACACTAATATACACTAAGTTAGCATGGCCTTATATACAGCATCACATTTGGAAAAGACTTGAGAGTAGTTTTTGGCAGTAAACTTGATATGAAACAAAAGTACAGTATAGCTGCCATCATCCCATCTTCTCCCCTACCACCCTCCCCCCTGCCCTTAGAAACCATCTTAACGAATGGAAAGGAAGGTTAGAGCCACTTCAGTACACCAAAGTGTTGTCTTTACTTCTTTGTATATTCAGAAGGAAGGATGTGAAGAAATTGGAAGTCTTGTCAGCTTAGGTAACTAAAAATTTAGAGGTCTTGGGGACATCTCTGGTAGATGTTAAGGAATCTCACAATAAGAGCTGTCTTCAAATATGTGAAGAATTATCATTTGGATAAGAAACGACTCAAGTTTGAGTCAGACTTGTTTAAGGTTAAAAGCATGAGCTGCAAAATTGTATTCCTTTGGTCACATCTCAGACCTGCCACTTTCTTAGCTACATGATTTTAGGCAAGTTTTTTAGCCTCTAAGCTTTCATTTTCTCAACTGTAAAATGGGTATGGTTTTGAGTATTTAATGAAAATATGTGTAAAGTGTTCAGTATTGTGCCTGGCATATACTAAATGCTCAAATGTTAGCATTGTTATTGTTGTCATAGCAGGTAGAATTAAGACAGTGGTTCTCAACCAGAGAGGTGATTTTACCCCTCATTGAGCATATAGCAATGGCTGAGGGCATTTTTGGCTGTTACAACTAGAAGGAGTACTACTAGCGTCTAGTGGGTGGAGGCTAGTGGGTGGGGGCCAGGAATGTCAAAATGATGACTCTGTCCTCTTTACCTTGTTTTATTTTTCTGCATAGCACTTACCAGCATATGATATTTAATATATTTATATATGGTCTATGTTCTTCTACACTAGGATGTATTAATTTTAAGGGCAGAGACTTTCTCGGTTATATCCACCAGGGCTAGAATAATAAGTAGCATATAATAGGTGTTCAGTGACTATTTGGTAGAGTGACTGCATGATAAAGCTAAACACATTGCTAGAGAAGAGGATAAGAATACTTTTAGTTATTATAGGGTATAGTTGTCATTGTGTGTTGCAAGTAACTAATACTTATTGATGAATTAAAACCACAGTAGTTTTTAGAAGTAAAAAAGTTAGCAATATAACATTTAGATATTATAACTCCTATTCAGAGACTCCTCAGTTTGGAGAGGTTCTTTCCTAGCAACATCTTCCTTTATTAAAGTTCAAAATTGAGAAACAACGTAATGGACATTTTAAAAATGCAGAAGAAACCTCCAGCTCCTTTGCTGTCTGCATGAAAGTAATTTTTGTCAGTTAGGAAAACCTTTACCTTGATAGTAAAATGTTAAAAGTTTGGCCATTAAGGGTTCCTTTTCTGTCAGAATTTTTAGTATCTAGGTCTTCATTTGACTTCAAAGAAAAGATGCTCTAAGTAGTCATACAACAGTATATCAAACTCGCTTGCTGTTGCTACTGCTTCTGCCTTACTAGAGTTGCTGATATATCTGACAATGGGGTTTTCGGAAGAAGAGAGAGACTAGTATTAAAACTATTCTTGAGCTATATTTCTTGTCTTTTTGTGGGGAAATCTGGGACTTAAGTATCATTTAAAATATTTCTATGGAAAATATGCATCAACATACTTACAGATAACCTTTGAGTAGCCCATTCCTTAGTTGAGAACTGCCCTTTCAGTGATTAGCCTTTTTTTCTTGGGAAACTGATCATAAATTAAGAACAAAAGCTTATAGAAAAGGCAAATTGACAAAAAAGGGAAAAGAAGGGAGAGAAATTTGCATTAAATATGTTGAAAATAGATTTTTTTTTTGACCTTTTATATCTGGCTTCTTTTTTAAATTTTGTTTATTTATTTATTTATTTTAACATCTTTTTTTTTTTTTTTTTCCTAACATCTTTATTGGGGTATAATTGCTTTACAATGGTGTGTTAGTTTCAGCTTCACAACAAAATGAATCAGTTATATATATACATGTTCTCATATCTCTTCCTGCTTGCGTCTCCCTCCCTCCCACCCTCCCCATCCCACCCCTCCAGGCGGTCACAAAGCACTGAGCTGATCTCCCTGTGCTATGTGGCTGCTTCCCACTAGCTATCTACCTTACGTTTGGTAATGTATATATGTCCATGCCTCTCTCTCGCTTTGTCACAGTTTACCCTTCCCCCTCCCAATATCCTCAAGTCCATTCTCTAGTAAGTCTGTGTCTTTATTCCTGTTTCACCCCTAGGTTCTTCATGACTTTTTTTTTTTCTTAAATTCCATATATATGTGTTAGCATACGGTATTTGTCTCTCTCTTTAGATTAATCCTTTGTCAGTTGATTCATTTGCAAATATTTTCTCCCATTCTGAGGGCTGTCTTTTGGTCTTGTTTATGGTTTCCTTTGCTGTGCAAAAGCTTTGAAGTTTCATTAGGTCCCATTTGTTTATTTTTGTTTTTATCTCCATTACTCTAGGAGATGGGTCAAGAAGGATCTTGCTGTGATTTATGTCATAGAGTGTTCTGCCTATGTTTTCCTCTAAGAGTTTGATAGTTTCTGGCCTTACATTTAGGTCTTTAATCCATTTTGAGCTTATTTTTGTGTATGGTGTTAGGGAGTGATCTAATCTCATACTTTTACATGTACCTGTCCAGTTTTCCCAGCACCACTTATTGAAGGGGCTGTCCTTTCTCCACTGTATATTCCTGCCACCTTTATCAAAGATAAGGTGACCATATGTGCATGGGTTTATCTCTGGGCTTTCTATCCTATTCCATTGATCTATCTTTCTGTTTTTGTGCCAGTACCATACTGTCTTGATTACTGTAGCTTTGTAGTATAGTCTGAAGTCAGGCAGCCTGATTCCTCCAGCTCCATTTTTTGTTCTCAAGATTGCTTTGGCTATTCGGGGTCTTTTGTGTTTCCATACAAATTGTGAAATTTTTTGTTCTAGTTCTGTGAAAAATGCCAGTGGTAGTTTGATAGGGATTGCATTGAATCTATAGATTGCTTTGGGGAGTAGAGTCATTTTCACAATGTTGATTCTTCCAATCCAAGAACATGGTATATCTCTCCATCTGTTTGTATCATCTTTAATTTCTTTCATCAGTGTCTTATAATTTTCTGCATACAGGTCTTTTGTCTCCTTAGGTAGGTTTATTCCTAGATATTTTATTCTTTTTGTTGCAATGGTAAATGGGAGTGTTTTCTTGATTTCACTTTCAGATTTTTCATCGTTAGTATATAGGAATGCCAGAGATTTCTGTGCATTAATTTTGTATCCTGCTACTTTACCAAATTCATTGATTAGCTCTAGTAGTTTTCTGGTAGCATCTTTAGGATTCTCTATGTATAGTATCATGTCATCTGCAAACAGTGACAGCTTTACTTCTTCTTTTCCGATTTGGATTCCTTTTATTTCCTTTTCTTCTCTGATTGCTGTGGCTAAAACTTCCAAAACTATGTTGAATAAGAGTGGTGAGAGTGGGCAACCTTGTCTTGTTCCTGACCTTAGTGGAAATGCTTTCAGTTTTTCGCCATTGAGGATGATGTTGGCTGTGGGCTTGTCATATACGGCCTTTATTATATTGAGGAAAGTTCCCTCTACACCTACTTTCTGCAGGGTTTTTATCATAAATGGGTGTTGAATTTTGTCAAAAGCTTTCTCTGCATCTATTGAGATGATCATATGGTTTTTCTCCTTCAATTTGTTAATATGGTTAATCACATTGATAGATTTGCGTATATTGAAGAATCCTTGCATTCCTGGAATAAACCCCACTTGATCATGGTGTATGATCCTTTTAATGTGCTGTTGGATTCTGTTTGCTAGTATTTTGTTGAGGATTTTTGCATCTATGTTCATCAGTGATATTGGCCTGTAGTTTTCTTTCTTTGTGACATCCTTGTCTGGTTTTGGTATCAAGGTGATGGTGGCCTCGTAGAATGAGTTTGGGAGTGTTCCTCCCTCTGCTATATTTTGGAAGAGTTTGAGAAGAATAGGTGTTAGCTCTTCTCTAAATGTTTGATAGAATTCGCCTGTGAAGCCATCTGGTCCTGGGCTTTTGTTTGTTGGAAGATTTTTAATCACAGTTTCAATTTCAGTGTTTGTGATTGGTCTGTTCATATTTTCTATTTCTTCCTGATTCAGTCTTGGCAGTTTGTGCATTTCTAAGAATTTGTCCATTTCTTCCAGATTGTCCATTTTATTGGCATAGAGTTGCTTGTAGTAATCCCTCATGATTTTTTTTATTTCTGCAGTGTCAGTTGTTACTTCTCCTTTTTCATTTCTGATTCTATTGATTTGAGTCTTCTCCCTTTTTTTCTTGATGAGTCTGGCTAATGGTTTATCTATTTTGTTTATCTTCTCAAAGAACCAGCTTTTAGTTTTATTGATCTTTGCTATTGTTTCCTTCATTTCTTTTTCATTTATTTCTGATCTGATTTTTATGATTTCTTTCCTTCTGCTAACTCTGGGGTTTTTTTGTTCTTCTTTCTCTAATTGCTTGAGGTGCAAGGTTAGGTTGTTTATTCGAGATGTTTCCTGCTTCTTAAGGTGGGCTTGTATTGCTATAAACTTCCCTCTTAGAACTGCTTTTGCTGCATCCCATAGGTTTTGGGTCGTTGTATCTCCATTGTCATTTGTTTCTAGGTATTTTTTAATTTCCTCTTTGATTTCTTCAGTGATCACTTCGTTATTAAGTAGTGTATTGTTTAGCCTCCATGTGTTTGTATTTTTTACAGCTCTTTTCCTATAATTGATATCTAGTCTCATGGCGTTGTGGTCGGAAAAGATACTTGATACAATTTCAATTTTCTTAAATTTACCAAGGCTTGATTTGTGACCCAAGATATGATCTATCCTGGAGAATGTTCCATGAGCACTTGAGAAAAATGTGTATTCTGTTGTTTTTGGATGGAATGTCCTATAAATATCAATTAAGTCCATCTTGTTTAATGTATCATTTAAAGCTTGTGTTTCCTTATTTATTTTCATTTTGGATGATCTGTCCATTGGTGAAAGTGGGGTGTTAAAGTCCCCTACTATGAATGTGTTACTGTCGATTTCCCCTTTGATGGCTGTTAGTATTTGCCTTATGTATTGAGGTGCTCCTATGTTGGGTGCATAAATATTTACAATTGTTGTATCTTCTTCTTGGATCGATCCCTTGATCATTATGTAGTGTCCTTCTTTGTCTCTTCTAATAGTCTTTATTTTAAAGTCTATTTTGTCTGTTATAAGAATTGCTACTCCAGCTTTCTTTTGGTTTCCATTTGCATGAAATATCTTTTTCCATCCCCTTACTTTCAGTCTGTATGTGTCTCTAGGTCTGAAGTGGGTCTCTTGTAGACAGCGTATATATGGGTCTTGTTTTTGTATCCATTCAGCTAATCTGTGTCTTTTGGTGGGAGTATTTAGTCCATTTACATTTAAGGTAATTATCAATATGTATGTTCTTATTCCCATTTTCTTAATCTAAAACATAATATAGACTATAGTAATAGAAATGGCTTATTTTTCCCCAAAGTAATATTGCTTCTTTAATGAGGACAGACTAATTAAAAAAATGGATGCATCTGATCTGAAATTTACAAAGATGCTTACCTTGTCCTTAAGGAAAGGTGCGTTTTTGGGACTTCCCTGGTGGTGTGGTGGGTAAGACTCTGAGCTTGCAAGGCAGGGGGCCTGGGTTCGATCCCTGGTCCAGGAGCTAGATCCTGCATGTATGCAGCAACTAAGAAGCCTGTGTGCCACAACTAAGACGTGGCGCAGACAAAATAAATAAATAATTAAAAAAAAAGAAAAAAATACACACTAAGTAGCCCCCATCACCAGGCCGCTAGCCTTTAAAAAGAAAAAATGTGTTTTTAAAAGCTTGATTGGGCTTCCCTGGTGGCGCAGTGGTTGAGAGTCCGCCTGCCGATGCAGGGGATGTAGGTTCGTGTCCCAGTCCGGGAAGATCCCACATGCCGCGGAGCGGCTGGGCCCATGAGCCATGGCCGCTGAGCCTGCGTGTCCGGAGCCTATGCTCCGCAACGGGAGAGGCCACAACATTGAGGACCGTGTACTGCAAAAAAAAGGAAAAAAAAAAACTTGATTAAGTGTTTAAAACACCTCATAAACTGTAAAGCTTCATATCTATATCTCTACAGACACAAAGACACACACGGAAGTATTTGACAAGGAATAAACAGTTGTCACAGGAAATGCTTAGATGTTATGTGTATCCTGAAACTTAAGCTAAATTCAACAAACATTAATAAGATGTACCAGGTTATGATGTTAGTTGCTGGAAGTGTTTAAAGAGAATTCCTCAAAGCAGGAAAGTGATATAAGGTTGTACCCTGTGTATACTACACAAGGGTGCCATATATAAGTGAGTAGTACTCACTTTGTAGATATTTTAGTTTTATGTATTTGTTACAACAATTTTCTGTTAGCAGCAGTGCTTGTAAATATCATTTATTTCTGGAAATTTTTCACGTATTATTTCTTTGATAACTTACTCCCCTCTGTTTTCTCTGTTCTCTCTGGAACATATCACTATACATTTGAATGGTGACCTCCTTCCTCTAATTTGTTCCTCCTTTCAGTCTCATTTTTCATTTCTTTTTCTTTTATTCCCAGTTTTTTCTTTCAACCCTTCTAGTAACCTTTTAAAATTTCTTCTCTTGTGTTTGAATTTCTAAGGACTCTTTTTCATTTGCTAATTATAAAAAAAAATTCCCTTCCTTGTTTTATGGATACATTTTTAAATAGCACTGAGTTTATTGATTACAGTTTTGCTTTTTCTTCCTGTCTCTACATTGTTTATTGCCTTTTTTGTTACGTTTATTAAACTTATTGTGAAATAGTTTTTCATTTATAAGAAATTTAAAAAAAATTGTACAGTGAGTTCCTGGGTACTCTTCACCCAGCTTCCCTCAATGATAACATCTCACATAAGTGTATCAAACTAGGAAAATGACATTGATACAGTACTATAACTGACTATAGACATCAACTTTTATATGCGCTTTTTCTGGTTTATATTCTGTGATAGTTTATCATATATAGATTTGCGTAACTACCACCATAATCAGGATACAAAACTTTTGCATCACCACAGAGAAACTCCTGCATGCTAGCCCTTTAGAGTCATACCCATTCCCCATCCCTAACCTCTGACAACCCCTGATTTGTTCTCCATCACTGTAATTTTGCCATTTTGAGAATGATATATAGATGAAGTCAGATAGGATGTAAACTTTGGGGTTTGGATTTTTCATTCAGCATAATGCCTTTGAGATCTATCGCATTGTTGAACATGTCAGTAGTTTGTTCTTATTTAATTTCTGAGTACTATTCCATTGTATGTATGTACAACAGTTTATCCATTCCGAGAAAGGCATGGTTTTTGTTATAAACTTTGCAATAATTGTTGGATTTAAAATATTCTATATATATTATTTTAGTTTTATTATGCCCAACCCCCATAGGAGTCCGTAGTTTCACTGAACAAAATGATAGAGACCCTAAAATTTCTCTTTAATTCTTAGGAACCTGTCTACCTTTGGAAGCTGTTCATGTATTTAGAATTTTTAAACAAATCAGGTGGCAAAGTCACATGTGGAAATCATGCAGAATTAATATTCTAAAGTTTGATATAAATAGATACTTGCTTCTGAGAGTGACTATTTTAGTAAGATTTTTAAACTTTTGGAGAGACTTATTGCCTATTGCCTATTGCCTGTTACACTTTATGCTTCAAAGCATGATTCTTTTTTTTGTAGAATTATTTTTTTTAATACAGCAGGCTCTTATTAGTTATCCATTTTATACATATTAGTGTATATATGTCAATCCCAATCTCCCAATTCATCACACCACCACCACCACCCCTGTGCCACTTTCCCCCCTTGGTTTCCATACGTTTGTTCTCTACATCTGTGTCTCTATTTCTGCCCTGCAAACCGGTTTATCTGTACCATTTTTCTAGATTCCACATATATGCGTTAATATATGATATTTGTTTTTCTCTTTCTGACTTGCTTCACTCTGTATAACAGTCTCTAGATCCATCCACGTCTCTACGAATGACCCAATTTCGTTCTTGTTTATGGCTGAGTAATATTCCATTGAATATATGTACCATGTCTTCTTTATCCATTTGTCTGTCGATGGGCATTTAGGTTGCTTCCATGACCTGGCTCTTGTAAATAGTGGTGCAGTGAACATTGGGGTGCATGTGTCTTTTTGAATTATGGTTTTCTCTGGGTATATGCCCAGTGGTGGGATTGCTGGGTCATATGGTAATTCTATTTTTAGTTTTTTAAGGAACCTCCATACTGTTTTCCATAGTAGCTGTATCAGTTTACATTCCCACCAACAGTGCAAGAGGGTTCCCTTTTCTGCACATCCTCTCCAGCATTTGTTATTTGTAGATTTTCTGATGATGCCCATTCTAACTAGTGTGAAGTGATACCTCATTGTAGTTTTGATTTGCATTTCTCTAATAATTAGTGATGTTGAATAGCTTTTCATGTGCTTCTTGGCCATCTGTATGTCTTCTTTAGAGAAATATCTATTTAGGTCTTCTGCCCATTTTTGGATTGGGTTGTTTGTTTTTTTAATATTGAGCTGCATGAGCTGTTTATATATTTTGGAGATTAATCCTTTGTCTGTTGATTCATTTGCAAATATTTCTCCCATTCTGAGGGTTGTCTTTTCATCTTGTTTGTAGTTCCCTTTGCTGTGCAGAAGCTTTGAAGTTTCATTAGGTCCCATTTGTTTATTTTTGTTATTATTTCCATTTCTCTAGGAGGTGGATCAAAGAAGATCTTGCTGTGATTTATGTCAAAGAGTGTTCTTCCTATGTTTTCCTCTAAGAGTTTTATAGTGACCAGTCTTAAATTTAGGTCTCTAATCCATTTTGAGTTTATTTTTGTGTATGGTGTTAAGGAGTGTTCTAATTTCATTCTTTTACATGTAGCTGTCCAGGTTTCCCAGCACCACTTATTGAAGAGACTGTCGTTTCTCCATTGTGTATCCTTGCCTCCTCTGTCATAGATTAGTTGACCATAGGTGCGTGGGTTTATCTCTGGGCTTTCTGTCCTGTTCCACTGATCTATATTTGTTTTTGTGTCAGTGCGATACTGTCTTGATTACTGTAGCTTTGTGGTATAGTCTGAAGTCAGGGAGCCTGATTCCTCAAGCTCCATTTTTTCCCCTAAAGACTGCTTTGGCTATTAGGGGTCTTTTGTGTCTCCATACTGATTTTAAGATTTTTTGTTCTAGTTCTGTAAAAAATGCCATTGGTAATTTGATAGGGATTGCATTGAATCTGTAGATTGCTTTGGGTAGTATAGTCATTTTCACAGTATTGATTCTTCCAATCCAAGAACATGGTATATCTCTCCATCTGTTGGTATCACCTTTAATTTCTTTCATCAGTGTCTTTTAGTTTTCTGCGTACAGGTCTTCTGTCTCCCTAGGTAGGTTTATTCCTAGGTATTTTTTTCTTTTTGTTGCAGTGGTAAATGGGAGTGTTTCCTTAAATTCTCTTTCAGATTTTTCATCATTAGTGTATAGGAATGCAAGAGATTTCTGTGCATTAACTTTGTTTCCTGCAAGTTTACCAAATTCATAGATTAGCTCCATTAGTTTTCTGGTGGAATCTTTAGGATTCTCTATGTATAGTATCATGTCATCTGCAAACAGTGACAGTTTTACTTCTGCTTTTCCAATTTGTATTCCTTTTATTTCTTTTTCTTCTCTGATTGCCGTGGCTAGGACTTCTAAAGCTATGTTGAATAATAGTGGTGAGAGTGGACATCCTTGTCTTGTTCCTGATCTTAGAGGAAATGCTTTCAGTTTTTCACCCTTTAGAACAATGTTTGCTGTGGGATTGTCATATATGGCCTTTATTATGTTGAGGTAGCTTCCCTCGATGCCCACTTTCTGGAGTTTTTATCATAAAGGGTGTTGAATTTTGTCAAAAGCTTTTTCTGCATCTATTGAGATGATCATATGGTTTTTATTTTTCAATTTGTTAATATGGTGTATCACGTTGATTGATTTGCATATATTGAAGAATCCTTGCATCCCTGGGATAAATCCCACTTGATCATGGTGTATGATCCTTTTAATGTGTTGTGGGATTCTGTTTGCTAGTATTTTGTTGAGGATTTTTACATCTATATTCATCAGTGATATTGGTATGTAATTTTCTTTTTTTGTAGTATCTTTGTATGGTTTTGGTATCAGGGTGATGATGGCCTCATAGAATGAGTTTGGGAGTGTTCCTTCCTCTGCAATTTTTTGGAAGAGTTTGAGAAGGCTGGGTGGTAGCTCTTCACTAAATGTTTGATAGAATTCACCTGTGAAGCCATCTGGTCCTGGACTTTTGTTTGTTGGATGGTTTTTAATCGCAGTTTCATTACTTGTGATTGGTCTGTTCATATTTTCTGTTTCTTCCTTGTTCAGTCTTGGAAGGTTATACCTTTCTACGAATTTGTCCATTTCTTCCAGGTTGTCCATTTTATTGGCATAGAGTTGCTTGTGTTGCTTTGTATTTCTGTGGTATCTGTTGTAACTTCTCCTTTTTCACTTCCAGTTTTATTGATTTGAGTCCTCCCTCTTTCTTGATGAGTCTGGCTAATGGTTTATCAATTTTGTTTATCTACTCAAAGAACCAGATTTTAGTTTTATTGATCTTTGCTATTGTTTCTTTGTTTTTCTTTCTTTTATTTCTGCTCTGATCTTTATGATTTCTTTCCTTCTGCTAACTTTGGGTTTTGTTCGTTTCTCTTTCTCTAGTTCCTTTAGGTGTAAGGTTAGATTGTTTATTTTAGATTTTTCTTGTTTCTTGAGGTAGGCTTGTATTGCTGTAAACTTCCCTCTTAGAACTGGTTTTGCTGTATCCCATAGGTTTTGGGTCATCGTGTTTTCATTGTCATTTGTCTCTAGGTAGTTTTTGATTTCCTCTTTGATTTCAGTGATTTCTTGGTTATTTAGTAATGTACTGTTCAGCCTCCATGTGTTTGTGTTTTTTACGTTTCTTTTTCCCTGTAGTTGATTTCTAATCTCATAGTGTTGTGTATCGGTTTTGGAATATTTAACCAGTCTTTCATTTTTGGTACAAAATCCTTTAGACCTTGGTGTATTGACATTTTTATATATTGCTGTATTGAAACTACTAAAATTTTGTTTAAAATATTTGCATCTATGTTCTGAGGGATGTAGGTTCTTGTAATGTCTTTCTCTGGTTTTGGTATCTGGGTAATACTGGCCTCGTAGAATGTTAGGAAATATTATCTTTTCTTCAATTTTATAGAAGAGTTTGTGTAGGATTGGTGTTCTATGTTAAATGCTTGGTAGACTTATCAGTGAAGCCATCTTGGCCTGGAGTTAGAGGGTAAGTTCTTAACTATAAATTCAAATACTTTCATAGACATTCAGCTGTTCACTGTATTTGTTTCTTCTGGAGTGAGTTTTGGTAGTTTGGAATTTGTCCAGTTCTTCTGAATTGATGAATTTATTTGCATAAAGTTGTTTATAATATTTTATCTCTTTTAATACATGCAGACTTTGTAGTGAGGTCTACTCTCTCATGTCTGATATTGGTAATTTGTATCTTCTCAATTTTTTCCCTAATTTGCCTGGAGATTTTATCAATTTTAATGATGTTTTCAAAGAACTAGCTTTTGTTTTCATTGATTTTTCCCTGTTCTTTTTTCTGTTTTCTATTATTTTGACTTCCACTCTGATCTTTATTAATTTTTTATAGTTTCTTTAGGTTTAATTTGCTCTTTGTCTAGTTTCTTAAGGCAGAAACTGAGGTGATTTTTTTCTTTGACCTTCTTTTCTATCATAGGCATTTAAAGCTATATTTTGCTTCTTAACTACTGCTGTAATATCATGCCATTCCACAAATTTTGATACACTGGACTTGTTTCACTTTAGAATTTTCTCTTTTCCTTTCTGATTTCTTTTTTGCTTTCTGGGTTATTTAAAAAGATTTTATCTAATTTCCAATATTTGGGAATTTTCCAGGTATCTTTCTGTTACTGAATTTTAATTTATTTCATTGTAACCAGAGAACATATTTTGTATGATTGAATTCTTTTAAATGTATTGAGACTTGTTTTATTGCACAGAATATGGTCTGTCTTGATAAATGTTCTGTGTGCATACCAAAAGAATGAATTTTCTGCTCTTGTTGGGTGAAATGTTCCATAAATGTCAGTTAGGTTAAGCTAGTTGATAGTGTTGTTCAAATGTTATTCATCTTTACTGATTTTCTGTCTGCTTGTTCTATTAACTATTATGAGAGGGATGTTGAAATCTCTGACAATTGTGGAGTTCTCCTTGTAATTTGATCAGTTTTTGCGTCATGTATTTTGAAGCTCTGTTATGAGGCAGAAGAACTTCGGGGATTGTTAAGTGCTTGTAATGAATTTACCCCTTTATTTTTTTATTTATTTATTTTTTTGTGGTACGCGGGCCTCTCACTGCTGTGGCCTCTCCAGTTGCAGAGCACAGGCTCCGGACGCGCAGGCCCAGCGGCCATGGCCCACGGGCCCAGCTGCTCCGCGGCATGTGGGATCCTCCTGGACTGGGGCACAAACCCCCGTCCCCTGCATCAGCAGGCGGACTCTCAACCACTGCGCCACCAGGGAAGCCCTACCCCTTTATTTGTATGAAATGCGTGGTAATATTCTTTGCATTGAGGTGTACTTTGTCTGCTATTAATATAGCCACTCTCGCTTTCTTTTGACTAGTGTTAGCATAGTTTGTCTTTCCTTATCCTTTTATATTGAACCTCTTTGTACCTTTATACTTATTATTTATTTTATTTTATTATTTTATTTATTTTTGGTTGCGTTAGGTCTTTGTTGCTGTGCGCGGGCTTTCTCTAGTTGCGATGAGCGGGGGCTACTCTTCGTTGCGGTGCGCAGACTTCTCATTGCGGTGGCTTCTCTTGTTGCAGAGCACGGGCTCTAGGCGCCCAGGCTTCAGGAGTTGTGGCTCTTGGGCTCTGGAGTGCAGGCTCAGTAGTTGTGTCTCACGGGCTTAGTTGCTCTGCGACATGTGGGATCTTCCCGGACCAGGGCTCGAACCCATGTGCCCTGCATTGGCAGGCGGATTCTTTTTTTTTTTTTTTTTTTTTGCGGTACACGGGCCTCTCACTGTTGTGGCCTCTCCCGTTGCGGAGCACAGGCTTTGGACGCACAGGCTCAGTGGCCATGGCTCACGGGCCTAGCCACTCTGTGGCATGTGGGATCTTTCTGGACCAGGGCATGAACCTGTGTCCCCTGCATCGGCAGGCAGACTGTCAACCACTGCGCCACCAGGGAAGCCCTGTACCTTTATATTTAAAGTTTGATTCTTGTAGGCAGCATATAGTTGGGTCTGGTTTTTATATCCAGTGGGATAATCTCTACCTTTTATGCCTTAGACCATGTACATTTAATGTGATTATAGATATGGTTAAGGTTAGGTCTATCATCTTGCTATTTATTTTCTGTTTGTCCCATTTGTTCTTGTTTCCCTATCCTCTTCCCTTTTCTTTTGGCCCTCTTTTAGATTAATTGTATCTTTTTTATGATTTCATTTTATCCTCTATGTTGGTTTATTAACTATAATTCTTTGTTTCTGTACTTTAGTGGTTGCTTTAGAGCTAATAATATACATCTTTAGTTTATTACAGTTTACCTTCAAGTGATATTAAATCATTTCATGTGTCATATAAGAGCCTTATAATAATGTACTTCCATTTCTCTCTTTCCAAACTGTGCTATTTCCAATATTCTTAATTCCTTTGTGTAGATTTGTATTTTCTTTTTTTTTTTTTTATTTTGCGGTACGCGGGCCTCTCACTGTTGTGGCCTCTCCCGTTGCGGAGCACAGGCTCCGGACGCGCAGGCTCAGCGGCCGTGGCTCATGGGCCCAGCCGCTCCACAGCATGTGGGATCTTCCCGGACCGGGGCACGAACCTGTGTGCCCTGCATCGGCAGGTGGACTCTCAACACTGCGCCACCAGGGAAGCCCTAGATTTGTATTTTCAACTGGTGTTATTGTTTTCTTCCACCTAAAGGGTGTCCTTTAAACTTTTTTATAGTGCAGGTTTGCTCATGATGAATTCATCTTTTTTGTGTGTGTCTGAGAACGCATTTCCCTTTTATTTATTTACTTTTAATAAATTTATTTATTTCATTTATTTATTTTTGGCTGCGTTGGGCCTTGGTTGCTGCGCGCGGGCTTTCTCTAGTTGCGGCGGGCGGAGGCTACTCTTTGTTGCGGTGCACGGGCTTCTCATTGTGGTGGCTTCTCTTGTTGTGGAGCACGGGTTCTAGGTGGGCGGGCTTCAGTAGTTGTGGCACGTGGGCTTCAGTAGTTGTGGCTCGCGGGCTCTAGAGCGCAGGCTCAGTAGTTGTGGTGCACGGGCTTAGTTGCTTCGCGGCATGTGGGATCTTCCCGGACCAGGGCTCAAACCTGTGTCTGCTGCATTGGCAGGCAGATTCTTAACCACTACACCCCCAGGGAAGTCCCTCCCTTTTATTTTTGAAAGATGTTTTCACTGGATGTAACAAGTGTAGGTTGGCAGGGGTTATCATTTTGGTTTGGGGTTTTATTTTTTATTAAAATGTGTTTGGGATTTTTTGTGCATGTTGCACCTGTGGGTTTGTAGTTTTAATTACATTTCAAGACATTTCTTCAAATATTTTTTTCTTCCTTGCTTTTCTTCCTTTATGGACTCCATTTATACCTGTATTAGGGCACTTAAAGTTGACCCATAGCTCATTCATGCTCAATTTATTTTTCTATAATGAATATTATATTCATTTTGGATATTTCCTACTGCTGTGTCTTCAAATTCACCAATCTTTTCTTCTGTAATGTGTAATCTTCCATTAATTCCATTGAGTATATTTTTCATCTCAGGTATCATTTTTGTCTCTGGAAGTCTGAGTTGCATCTTTTTAGTATTCTATATCTGTATATAACTTTTTGGAGGAATATGGTTATAATGGCTGTTTTAATGTCTTTGTTTCTAATTCTAAGATATGTGTCAGTTCTGGGTTGGTTTTAGTTGAGTTTTTTCCTTATGGGTTATGTTTTGCTCCCTCTTTGCATACCTCGTAATTTTTAACTGGATGCCATACATTGTGAATTTACCTTGTTTGGTTGCTGGATATTTTTGTATTCCTATATATTTTCTTGAGCTTTGTTTTAGGATTCAGTTTACTTACTTGGAAACAATTTGATTCTTTCAGGTGTTGCTGTTAACATTTGTTAGATATGACTAGAACAGTGCTCAGTTTAGGTCTAATTTTTTCCCATTTCAGAGCCAAGACCCTTTAGATTCTCCCTTTAGTGTCCTTTTATGAGGTTTTCCATCCTGACTGGGGGAAACAGGCCCTATTCCTGGCTCTATATGAGTCCTGGGCACTGTTTCCTCTAATTCTTTGAGTCGGTTGTTTCCCCAGCCTCGTCAGGTTTCCTCACATGTGCGTTGATTGGTACTAGGCTCTGCAGATCTCCGAGGTTTTTCTCTCAGTGCTGCTCTCCCCTCTCTGGTACTCTTTGCTTAGAACTCTAGCCACCTATTGTCCCCGGCCTCTCAGCTCCATATCCTTAACTCAGAGTCCATCAGCTTCTGCCTGGGTTTTGCCTCCCTGTGTTTTATTCTGGAAACTCTTCTTAAGGTAGTAATCTTGGGCAGTTGCTGGCCTTATCTTATTTATTTTCCATCTTTGAGGGATCACTCTCTTTCTTTTCCAAATGTATTGTGTCTTGTCATTGTTTCATATATTTCGTTTTTGGGTTGTTTCAGACAGGAAGGTAAATTCAGTCCTTGTTTCCCTGTCTTGGCTAGAAGCAAGATGTTGGGGCTGACGCATTCTTCATCTCCTTACCTGTTCTCAATTCACGTATCCCAAATTCTTAGATGCAACATGAAGCAGAGTTATCCCCTGTTAACTTGCTTGCCCTCATTTTTGTTTGCACATATTATTTTCGCCCTTAGAGTGCTTTCCTGCTCTAAAATTATTTAACTAAATAGAGTAGGACATAATTAGTCTTCCATGACATCTGATTTTGAAGGTCTGATTCAGAGTACATTCCATTTGAGAATGAAAAGAAAGGACAGGAGTGTATTATGACACCTTTTGCATTGATTTAACGTCTAAACAGTTTAGAAATGAAGCCAATATTTCAGCAGAATGCTTAGCAGCATTTAATCTTTCAGCTAGAGAGATGTCTAGTTGAAATCCTTTTTCAATTAATCAGTCTGCTTGGCCCTTACCGAACATTTATCCTGCATTTGCCTTAGTTGTAGTTGTGTTTGTACCTTGTCTGTTAAATTATCAATTAGATTCATATTTAGAAAATGTGTTTATTAGCACATTTAAAACTTGGCATCTAGAATAATTTAAGGAGTTATTTTTTCCAATATATAATCCTTATTCTATTATTGTGGATTCCTTTCTTTTTCCTACTTTAGGACACGAGCCAGAAATTCCATTGTTCCTACTCTGAAGGTTTTTAACCTGAAAGTAGGATCTTTTGATTTGTTCTATTTGAAGAAAAAAATTATGTTCCAAGGATGTGATCCTTCTCTGATCTTTTTCACTAGAAGGAAGGTGGGAGTAGAGGGTTTTGTTTGTTTGTTTGTTTCTGTCTGTAGGTTTATGAGAGACAAATGACTGATACAAGCTGGTAGGTTGCCTTTATTTCCACAGAAGTCACTCTTCGGGTAGTTACAAAGTCAGCCTTTTGTCTTTTTGGTCTATTATAGTGAGATGACAGCAATTTTTCATAATGAAAGAAACCACTAAAATAATGAAGTGTTATAGCTAATAAATCAGCAGAGGAGATGATCATGGAACATTATCGGATTTAAAACTGAATCATCAAGATTAAATTTTTAACTAGTGTGGTTTTGGTGAAGGAGAGCAGGGTAGTACTGTGGAGGGGGCACTGGAATGAATTGAAAGGATTAGGTTACAGTGTTAATAGGGTACCCACTAAATTCTTTGTGACTCTGAGCAAGTCTTGTGATTTTGAACTTTATTATCTTCACCTATTATAACTAAATAAGCTAACATTTAATGGGTGATTCTATTGTATCAGGCACATTGCTGGTCAGCTTACTTATACTTCATTTAATCCTCATATTGAACTTAGAAAGTAAAAAACATCTACAGCTTACAGATAAGGAAATGAAGGTTCCAAAATGTTAAGTAACATTCAACATGTTGAGCAATTAAGTCTTAATGGACAATTGATTCTAAGTCTTTATTACTCTAAAGCCATGAAGTTCTTTCTATTCCTGTTTCTTCTGTTTCTAAAAAGCACTTTAATATTTTTAAAGTATGAAGCATGTGTTTTGTTTGCTAAGGTGGTAAATTTCCACCTGCCTTAGGTCAGGCTCTCTCATTTTTGTTCCCTATCAGTTTTTCTACTTGCAGTGTATTCTGATTATTAAAATCTTATTTGTTAGTGCCTGATTCACCAGTGATTTACAGTGATGTCTTCTTCATGTGAGAACTTAAAGCATTTATTATCTATCACTCATTTATTAGTTATATATTTGAGATACATTTAGTCATTTTATATTTGAAATTTGGGATAGCTCTTGAATTGTTTACATTTCTGCATGTCCATGTATATAACTGCTACACTTAAATCATAAGCTCCCTGAGGGAGCTGCTTCTTTCTTGGCAGGTAGCACAGCATTGTGCACATAGCATATATAACTTAATAAATAATTGTGTGAATGAATGCTGTCAACTAGAATATTTTAATCATCATTCTCAGTTATTCACTTCTCATGGGAAAATTTATGTAGGATGTTTTCAAAATATTAAATTCTGTAACTTTACGTAGTCAGTGCTGTTAGCTTTTTAGAAAAATGCTTTTTTAAAATTTTTGAAGAGGGTTCAATCAAAATCAAAATAGCACGTAGACTTATTTGTCAGGGAGACCAGTTACTTTGCCCATACCTCAGAGTTC
>NW_006799037.1:3792488-3862789 GCF_000442215.2 Lipotes vexillifer | reverse complement strand
CTTTCCCTCCCTTTTCCCCTGACAATCAAGGAAATCAAAAGAACACTTGAGTAATATTTAAGAGATCTGGGTGGTCTCAGCTGCTGCTGCTGCTGTTGCTGCTGCTGCTATTACTACTACCATTACCTTCTCTATTACTAACTAAAAAGTCAGTTAACCATTCTGGGCTTTGGCTTTCTCATCCTTAAAAGAAGACTGAGTTGGAGTATGTAATCTTTCAAGACATAGTGTTCCAGAATTTTTAAAACCTGCAAGTTTAAAGTAAATTAGATTTCAGAATTGTAAAGTAACATTTGATTCTTGCATTTCAAAATATTAGTAGCTTTATCTTAATTGGGGTTTTTGGGGAAAGCATTTGTGATTTCATGTTCTACTTTTATGGTTAATTTTCTTTTCTAATTTATCAGTGCTCCCTCACGTGTTGCTAAAGGAGTTGTTGAGCACACCAAAATGAGTCTACATGGTGCTAGTGGGGGACATGAGAGATCAAGAGATAGGCGAAGGTCAAGTGACCGATCTCGAGATTCATCTCACGAAAGAACAGAATCTCAGCTCACTCCTTGTATTAGAAATGTTACTTCTCCAACACGACAGCACCATGTTGGTATGTAAAATCAACTAAGCTTCCCAGTGGTTTTTAAAAGCATGCATTTACCTTTTTTTTTTTGGCCACGCCTCTAGGCTTGCAGCATCTTAGTTTCCCGATTGATCCTGGCATTGAAAGCGTCAAGTCCTAATCACTGCACCACCAGGGAATTCCCAATACATTTACCTTTTTAATGCAGTAATGGCAATGATTTGTGCCTAATACTTCAGAGTAAAATTAACTTCTTACTTCTGTTCATTGCTTCTGTTTTAGCTTAGCTTGGTTCTTGCTGTGAAAAAACAGCTTATTAAATGAAACTTAAAAGTGAATTTCTTTTAATAGTCTGGGACAGTCTTATAAAAGAAATAATTTGAACAGCCTTTAAAACTGTAATATGTAGATTTAAAATTTTTTTTACGTGATTTTTATCTTGTGAGATATTGAGCAGTGGTTTATTTAAAAATAGTTTGTAGTGAATTATTGATAAGAATCCTTGTTAATCATATTAAAAAAGGAAGTGAAAGAGTAAGCATCGTAAGGTAATTTATCTTGATTTTTAACAATATTTTAAATTTAATTAAAAAAATAGAAGAGGAAAAGGAAGGTGTGAAGTGGTTTTTTTTTTTCTTTTCTTGACAACTAGCTCGGGTCTTTTTCTTCCTTCCTACTTATTACTGTAAATGAATGCTGTTACCCCAGGTAAATACATTGTGTGACTGTAAAACAGCAGTCTGAAGTGGAGGTACATAAACAATGTGAGCTTGCTGATTTTTATTTTCCACTCAGAAGTGGCAAATTAAATAATTTGACTTACTATTTGAGGTAGTTTCTGAAAACCTCGTATAAACCAAAATCATTTATATTAGGGTCTGATTATGTGGAGACGTTTTCAGCATATAAGTAGGTCTTAAAAGTCAGACTAATACTGATAAGCTAAAAACCAACAAAAGTATAAATAAGAGTTGACAGTTATATGCAAAGTTTAGTATCTGGAAGGACAATAGGAGATACATTGTTTTATTACTTTAGCAAATTTTACTTTTGGGATGCTACCAGCCTTGTGGAAATAAGCAATAAAAGGGAGGTGTCAGGGTATCTCTGGAGATACAGCAAACCTAATTATATAACCAGTAAAGCTGTACAGAGTGTTCTAAGTAGCTTGAGTCATGGAGGAATTTGGCAAAAGCTGATGAAACTGATGAGATGGAGGTACATTTTTAGGTCACCTTTAAAGCTAGATTACTAAATCTAGCCTCTAAAGGAAACTTATCACAAAATCTTAGTTTTAATGTCCCTTTTGTAGACTATTGGAACCACTAAAGAAAATTTTCTGACTTGCAACAATGTTTCCTATTAAAATTATAGCTAATAATATGATCCTATAAAATTTTAGTAGTGCTTTATTCAAAAATGAGAATGAGAACAAAGCAGTATATCATAAGCTATTAAAACCACTTAATTTGCTAAGACATTAAAAGTCATTTGAGGGCTTCCCTGGTGGCGCAGTGGTTGAGAGTCCGCCTGCCGATGCAGGGGACATGGGTTTGTGCCCCGGTCCGGGAAGATCCCACATGCCGCGGAGCGGCTGGGCCCATGAGCCCATGTGTGTCGGAGCCTGTGGCTCCGCGGCGGGAGAGGCCACAACAGTGAGAGGCCAGCATACAACAAAAAAAAAAAAAAAAAAAGTCATTTGAAAACATAAATATACTTCTTAATGTCTGCAGTGAAATTTTTTTCTTCCCTTGGGACCTTCCTTTTGTGAGACAAATAGCTGGTTTGGGGATTTCCTTATTAACATAGTAAGAGTCCAAAGTTTGTACTTTGTGTTTTCAGAATAGTGTTAATACTTTCAGTGTTTAGGAGAGTTAAAATTGTTATTAATCTTTTACTAACTTTTAATGCTTATTTATGTGACTTCTGAGAATATTCCTCTCCTTGGGTTTCTATATATTTTTAAGTAGAGCAATAATATAAAATTTACCTTACTTTTGATCTTAGTCTGGGTCAACATTAGTCAGCTATACATCGTTTTTAAAAAGTCTACAAAATTAATTTTTTTAGAAAACAATTTGATGTTTTAGATTTCATTCCTAGAAAATAAATGAACATATATGATCTGTGAAAATTTATTTGAAATCAAAAAAGCAGAAATGCAGTGATATAAAACAGCTTTTCTAAATCACAGTTTTTAAAAGATATATATAAATCTCAAATTTTTAAAAAGAAAATTTGCATAACTTTAACATCTATATTTCAGAACGTGAGAAAGATCACAGCTCCTCTCGTCCAAGCAGTCCTCGTCCTCAAAAAGCATCTCCAAGTGGTTCCAGTAGCAGTGCTGGGAACAGCAGCAGAAACAGTAGTCAGTCAAGTTCAGATGGTAGCTGTAAGACATCTGGGGAAATGGTGTTTGTGTATGAAAATGCAAAAGAAGGAGCTCGGAATGTAAGAACGTCAGAACGAGTGACACTAATAGTGGATAACACTAGATTTGTTGTAGACCCATCCATTTTTACTGCACAGCCAAATACAATGTTGGGCAGGTTTGTATTGCTGTTCTTTGTATTATTAATTATAAAGCACTTTACCATTGCTTTGGGTTTTTTTCATTTAAAGTTTTACAGTAATTCTCTGGTGGAATACAGTGTCCCTGCTGAGCTTTTGAGGTTAAATAATCTGCTGAAGTTAATCCGGCTAGAAAGTGGTAGAGCCAGATCTTGAACTTGTTTTTATTTCAAATAGTCTTTGCTATACCAGTGGAAATAGCAAATATATTAGTTAAATGAAGACAGGAGACTAAAAGATCTCTATAGGTTGAAAGCATAGATTGTATTTAACAAGGTGAATTTAACAGTGATAATGGTTCCTTCACTTAGGGCTCCCAAATTCAACATCCAAATACAGCAGGTATCAGCATTTCGTTAGCTGAAAAGTTAGCATGAGTTATCAATTTGATGTAGATACTTAAAAAAGAAATAATATTAACAAGTAGTTAGTAGAATGAAGGAGAGATAATTGTCTCTTAATCTGTACTAGTCTGGAGTAATAGATTAATATAAAGTTTTTAGTTACGGGAACCACAATCTAGAACTGATATAAGACAATATGGACTAGTTATGGGAACTTCTGTCTAAGAATATAGACTTGATTTTTCAAAGTGTTCAAAACTATGATCAGGGCTTCCCTGGTGGCGCAGTGGTTGAGAGTCCGCCTGCCGATGCAGGGGACACGGGTTCGTGCCCCGGTCCAGGAAGATCCCACATGCCGCCGAGTGGCTGGGCCCGTGAGCCATGGCTGCTGAGCCTGCGCATCCGGAGCCTGTGCTCCACAACGGGAGAGGCCACAACAGTGAGAGGCACGCGTACCGCAAAAAAAAAAAAAAAAACTAGGATCAAACACCTTTTAATTGTAAAATTAGTGCCTTTTTTCCATTCATTCTAATATAAAACGAAGGAGACACATAAATGAAATGGAAGTTTACATGAGGTAAGAAAAAAAAAACGTGTTTTTTTTTTTTAAACTTGTGTTTTTTGCTAGGTTGCATATGTAACTATTTGGCGTACATCTGTGTGTGTGTGTGTGTGAGTGTGTGTGAGTGAGAGAGATTTGTAAGTATCTCTGAATACCGAATAAATGCCAGCATGTGATACTGTTTACATTTTAAGTAGACAAATATTTCCTTTTAACATTGGCGCTAGACTTTACATATGTACAAAAAAAAATACTTGAACTCTATAGGCTTTTATGTATTATTAGAAGCATAGGGAAGATTGTTGATGGGAGCTCTTAAGAGTATGACTCAACACTGATAATACTTTATATTTTTACTTAAACTGTAGAGGAACACAGTTAGAAGGTAGAAGTAGATATTTGAAATTTTTCTTCAACTGATAGGCTACATTTTTCTTAAAACAAAACAAATGCAAAAGATTTTTTGTGTGTTTGTGATCCATATTGATCTGAAAAGTATAGCTTTCCCCTTTTGTAAAAATTTCAAGTATTTGAGAAAATTGCATGACATTTGATTCCTGAAAGACTCTCTTCTTTTTTTCCCAAATCAGTGAAGGCTTCTTTTCATGTCAGTTGACGAAAGCATATCTTTGGGGATGAAAATTAATATTCATGGGAACTGTAAAAAACAGTTGGCATTCTTTTGGAAACTTTGAAATAAAAAAGCTTTGTTGTTTATAGGTTTCTGTGTATAACAAAAGAGGGAACTATTTAAATTGGGAAATTGTTGAATAGAAAACTTAGATCAGCCATATTTACTTTAGGAATGGTGGCATCATTGAATTCAGAGGTTCAAATTCCTTTAATCACAATTTTAAAATTTTCTTGGGAGTTATGCATTCAGCTTTTCATTTTGAAGGACCTGTTTTGCAAATTGCCTCTTTTCTAAATAGTTACTGTTAAAGGGCCAACAACATGACTTGAAAAAATATAAATTCATTTGTATTTTCTTTTTGTAAAAATTAAGAGCTTGTTATTTATTTAGAATTTTCATTCTCTTCTTAACTTGGTCATTCCTCCCTACCCCAGCATTTGATTGCTTGTTTTTCAGTTCTGGAATGCAAGTAGAAGAATTTTGTGCAAAATTTGTTACATTTATAGTTAAGATTGTGAAAAGTAACCTAATCTGCATACCCTTATTTTACTTTTTTCTAGTTTAGATTACTATATGTGCTTCTTTATAGAATAACTTTGCATTGAAGACAGTAGTTTTAAGGAAAAGGCACAGATAGCATAGTTTTCCCTCCCTCCCTCTCTCCCTCCCCTCCCCTCCCTCCTTGCCTTCCCCTCCTCATCCTCTCTTCCCCCTCCCTCCCTCCGTCCCTCCCTTCCTTCCTTTCTTTCTTTTTCTGGTTAAAATTAGTATAAGAATTTCTCCTAGATTGATGGTTTTTTTTTCCATCCCCTGAGGTGAAGGGACTAGAAAGTTTTTTAGCTTCTGAATTTTATTAATTTATTTTGTTTTCTTATAGGGAATCTTTACTACTGTTTCCTCACACAAAAACATATTTTAATATTCCTTCATTTATTACATTTGTCTGAATAAACTTCTGATAAACATTCTTGAACTAATTTAATGACATAATTTAATGCTTAAATTATAATTCCTTTTTACTTTTGTACATGAAAACAATTTTCCCTTTTGAAGGAATATCTTAGTGATATATTTCCCAATTATTTGCTACCATAGGATGTTTGGATCTGGCAGAGAACATAACTTTACACGTCCCAATGAGAAGGGAGAGTATGAGGTGGCAGAGGGGATTGGCTCTACTGTGTTTCGAGCTATTCTGGTGAGTGCTCTTTCTTATGTGTATTGATTGAATCAGTTGACCCCTTCTTGTTAGGTACTTGGATTGGAAGCAGAGTTCTATTTGGATATCTCTATGGAAGTATCCAGGGCATTTAAAAAAAATACAATTTATCTTTTTTTGCTGTGTAAATATATGATATAAATAAATTTTATATCCTTCATAAAGATAAGATAGGGGATAATTCATCTCTTAGGTCTGCACAGGCAATTCTTTCAAGAGTTTAGTGGTAACATTTCTATAGTCACATTACTCCACCCTCCTTAATTCTATTAAATACAGTAAGTTGATAATTTTTTACTACCAGAGAATAAATGTGGCTACTGGAATTCTAATATTTTATTGCATATAACTAACAATGGACACTTACGAACATTTAAAAGTCATCTCTAAAATGTATTTCTTACAATCTTTGTTTTAAAACTTAAAAAAAAATTTAACTTTTTATTTTGAGGAATATTTGAATTAGTACTACAAGTTCCTACTTAGAATTTTAAATCAGTGATAAAGGTTTGATTTACAGTGTGTGACAGTTTATGCCACAGTCTGAAAATATGGTTTCCTTAAATAGTTTTGTGGGAAGAGGAGAGGGAGGATCCTGAGGTACAAGACAGGAAAAGTAGTTGATAATGATCAATACTAACAAGTACTTTGAAAAGTACCAGAAGATGTCTTGCTTCCATTCATGTAACAACTTCAGATATAATGTTGCTGTGGCTCTGAACCTCAAGAAGCTTGAGGCAGATCTTAATTTGGGGGGAAGTGCCTTTTCAGCCGCCCATACTTACATTTGACCAAGTTGATAAGTTTACTCCGTGACTCAGCTATGCAGTAACTTATCTGTAGCTCTCGGCCAGCCCCTGACAGCATTTTAAGTAGATTTTGGGAATAATTACTATTATTGTTTGTAACAATGTGGGCAACACCAAAGAACAGTATTTGGAAGAATAATATCTAATTGTGTGTTCTGTTTGCATATATTTGAATACTTGGATATGATTTTGAAGTTCTTTACTAAAAACCTTAAATTTTGCTCAATTCTCTAGGTAATATTTAAGGTAACTTAAAATATATCATTTAACTTCCTTAAAAACTTTTTAAAAAATGCATGGTACTTATGTAGACAAATAATTTGTAAGGGGGGGAATACATATACATTAGCATGATATAGTAGAGAGAAGAGATGCATAATTAATGAGGAGACCTGGGTGCTAATCTTACCTCTGCTGTTAAATAATTTTATAATAACTGGGTGAGTCAGTGAACCCATTTGGACATAAATTTTTCTTGTTGGTAAAATGAAAAAGTGGTTAGGTGAACAGAGGTCCCACCTAACTTTAAAATTCCACAATTCCTCAGAGTACCACGATTTTTGGAAATTCTACCAGCCCAACCTTAATAATAAGTTTTGCCTACCTCGTGCACTAGATGTTTTATGCATTCTTTACTTTTTTTTTTTCAGGATTACTATAAAACAGGAATAATCCGTTGTCCTGATGGCATATCTATTCCTGAACTGAGAGAAGCTTGCGACTATCTTTGTATCTCTTTTGAATATAGTACTATTAAATGTAGAGATCTCAGTAAGTATGATGTTTTGTGTGTGAGTGTTTGTGGAGTTAAAATATATTGGAATGAAATGCCTGAAATAATGCTGTTTACCTAGACTTCAAGTATTTGTTTAATTGAATTCTAGAACACTAATACCATGAAGATTATTTGTGAAAGTCCACAGGAATTTTTGTAAGCTCTTGGTGTAATTTTCCAAAACTTTCTTTCAACTTTAATAATTTTTTTGTTTATAGACTCTCCCAGATTTCCTCTTCAACTGTCTCCTCTATCATTTGTTGCCAGTCTTCATCTCCCAGCTTGGGAGCCCTGGCTTTGGCCAAGTGTGGTATTTGCCTGCACTCCTCAGATCACATCAACCAAAAATTTATAATTTTTTTGTACTTGCCATGTAATATAACATCCTAAGCCACTTTGAAAGATAGAAATAATTCTCAAAAAGAGTATTTGTCATTAAAGATTTTAGATTGAATACCAAGTACCTAGCCTTCATTTATACAAAGGGTTAAATGACTTTATCCAAGAACTTCAAACATAGTCTCAGAGCAGGGTCTAGACCTTTGGAAATCTTAACTCTGTGATTGATATTTTCCTGTCACCCCCTTCCTTAGCACCCCTCCCTTTTACTGTTACATCATGCCTAAGAAAAAAGGTGATTATACACAGAAAAGTCAAAATGTATATGAGAATTATCAAATGTTGACTTGTATATTAAGTGGTTGGAAAAGTTCAGAAGAAGCAGATGTCACTGTGGGCTAGTGGGATCAGGGAAGAGTTCAGAGGAGACAGGTAGTAAAGAGTGAATAGGAATGATTTAGCAAGAATGGAGTAGGAAGGTTACTCATTTGGGGATTACAGATGTAAGTGATAGACTTTGGAAATAACCTAGTTGGTGCAGAGACTATATTGGGACTGGAAGGAGATGGGAATAAATAGGGGGGCCAGATTATGGAAGGTCTTTAAACTAATATTCTTACATTTTATCCTATACAATGTGGGAAGCCATTTTAAAAGTTTGCTACCTGTGATTATAGATATATGTTAGTCCCAGATATATGGTTATATTTACTTCATTACCTAAACTCAACACTAGTTTAGCAGAGTGGGGGTCATACCTTCTCAACATTGATGTGTTAGAAATTGTGAATGGGAAATTTTATTTGAATTTGTAAGGCAACTACTATATATTTAAATGTAGCTAACCTTCATGCTTAATTATGATCTAACTTCTTGAAAATGAGTGGCCTTATTAGGTCTGTTCCTAAGTACCATTTTCTTTTGCCAGATATTTAAAGTCTCCATAGGGACAAAGGATTGGATGGTCCACCTTTGAGTCCATTTCTATATAAATGATATTTAAAAGTTTAAAGTCAAGTAGCTGGACAGCTGAAGCATACAGCTGTAAACTTGAACAAAGTTTTCACATCTTAAAAAATGTTTTTTTGAAATCATGAGCATTAATTCTAATTTATAATTCTTTGACTTCAAGTTTTGTGTTTTTTTATTCATGGGACCATTTTAATTTAACTTTATATGATTAAATGTTGAATTTTGGTGACTGTCAGATAAAAAAACAAGAATTCCTTGTAGATGAATGGATTTTAGTTCTGTAATCCTTTGGACATAGTTTACCTTGTCATCACTGTTAAGTATCATTTATTTGTTATGGAATTAAAGGTAAGAATATTTATGTGTAGTAGAAAGAAAATATGTGTAATATGGTTTTTCTAAACTTTTGGCCTTTAAATAATACTTGTGTTTCTAGATTACTTGTAATATGTATTACTGGAAATTTAGAGATTCTCATAGACTTTATTGCAACAAAGCTATATAGAATTTGAAGAGATAGAAATGGTCTTGTAAAATATAAAAGGATACTGTAGGTGTAGACTTGAGTCCAAAAATGAATTTTTTCCTGCAAATATATGCCTTTACTGAATATTGTAATAGCACTTTACACCAAAATGTCTTTTTGTCTCTTAGTTAAAATTACAAAAGTACTAAATGTATATTGAACAGAGCATCCTGGATTTCTTGGGCAAGTTACTTAAAACCTTGTTTCTTAGTTGCCTCATCTTTAAAATGGGAGACAGTAATATTACTTACCTCACAGGGTTGTTGTGAAGATTAAATGGATAGTGCTTGACACATAGTGTTAAATAAGGGTTTGCTTTAAAAAAAAGGTAGCAAAATTAGGAAATAAAGGTGAAGTAAAATAAAAAATATTAAAGGATCATATTGTACATTGCTATTTTATATTTCCACATGAAAATATATTGTGAATAACTGTATTAGAAAATATGCTTTAATAACAACTTGTTTAATGGTTTACATAGTTATCACTCATTTTCTGCATTTTTATTGAATACTCACTTTATACTAAATATTAGGTATGTAAAAAGCAACAAGAAAAGACAAGACCCCTGTCCTTATCATGCTCGCAGTATAGTGGGAAAAACAGATAAGTAAATTACATTGTGTTAGAGGAAGACTAGGGTACTAAATGAGCATGTAGGAGCTGTACCTAACTTAGGTGTGCGGGCTTGAGGAAGCTTTCTGGAGGAGAGGGAAGAGGAAGTGTGTTTCAGGCAGAAGGAATGCTATGCTTAGTGGCAAGAAGATTAGTACAGTGAGGAAATGACTTGTTAATCTTCTGTCATAGAGCTTACCATATAGTGAAGGAACTTTGGTTGGTAGCTCCCCAGCTAGGCTATAATTTCTTCACTGTCTGTATTCTCTTACCAGGTAAGCACTGTAATCCAGAAGAGGTTTTGAGAACCAGGGCTGGACTCATAAGTGAAGGCCTGGGGCTAAGAGAAATGAAAATACAGTGTTCAGGGTGAAAGTGGTATGGAAAATGAAATTTGAAGTTTGCAAAAGGACCAGTTCAGAAGGCCCAGGAAGAAAGGCACCATCCATGTGGGAGATAGTGGGATTGTAAACAAAGATCAAAAACTGAAGTTACATTTAGTTTGAGAAGGGAAATAAGAGGCAGAGACTACGTTTGGAGTCACAGAAATATAGAGACACTGAAACGACAGAGACACTTGTATGTTTTCTCTCTGTCTCCTCTCTCTTTCCTCCCCCCTCCTCTCTCTCTCTTTCTCTCTCTCTCCCTCCCTCCCCCCTGCCCCCCTCTCTCTTTCTCTCCCCCACCCGTCTTGCTCTGTTTTTCAGTTTTTAGCATTGAATCAGTTTGAATTTGAGGACAGGGACTATACCTTTTCAACTTTGTGTCCGTAGTGCCAGGCACATAGTAAGGATTCAATAAACATTTGTTGAAAGAATAAACTCTTTTTATCCCTTCATGCATTGTTCCACTTACTGTCATCTTCTCTAGTATCATTAGTCTTTCCCTCTTTGTATAGAGTAATCCTCAGGCTCAAACATACTCAAATCTGACCTGTGTCTATTGTAGACATTCAAAAAACTATATCATTTGAAAACTTGAGCTTTTCATTGATTCTTTGAAGTTAACTTTTTGCAAGAATTAACACGTTTATTATACTGACTCCTGCTCCAACTGCTGTGTCTTTCCATTTATTCACTTTTCTTTTATGTCTTCTGCAATGGTCTTACTAAGTTTATTTGGTATTTTGTATTTTTGTTACTGTTGTGTGTAGAATATGTTCAGATTTTCTAACTGCTAACATGAGAAAATTATTGAATTTTGTATATTTGTGTTTAGCCACCTAACCAAACTCTGTTTTATTTCTAATAGTTTTTCAGTTGTTTCTTTTATATGCTTGGTAGATAATTGACCCTGTTGTAAGTAAAACTTTTTATATCTTTTTGTCTTACTGAATTGACTATAATATTTTGAACAACATTAAATTTAGTGGTAATTCTGGTACCCTTGTCTTTAAAGGCATTTCCTTTAGGTTTCACTGTTAAGTCACTCTTTCTTCAAGACTTCGGCTCTTTGACATCCATCTTTTAGGTCTTCTGCTTATTTTCCTCTCACGTGCTCCCTGATCCTTCATACGTTGAATGTGGTCCTTCCCAGCTGTTCTGTCTTCAGCTACCTTCTCTCTCACAGAATCTGTACAATTAATCTAAGTGATGCCATTCATCACTGTGGCTTCAGATATTACATATACACTACAGATTTCCAGCTGTTTTTTTTAATGTATTATTTATTTTTGGCTGCATTGGGTCTTTGTTGCTGCGCACGGGCTTTCTCTAGTTGTGGCAAGCAGGGGCTACTCTTCATTGCGGTGCGCGGGCTTCTCGTTGCAGCTGGCTTCTCTTGTGGAGCACGGGCTCTAGGCGCCCGGGCTTCAGTAGTTGTGGCTCGCGGGCTCTAGAGCGCAGGCTCAGTAGCTGTGGCACACGGGCTTAGTTGCTCCGCGGTGTGTGGGATCTTTTCAGACCAGGGCTCGAACCTGTGTCCCCTGCATTGGTAGGCAGATTTTTTTTTTTTTGCCGTACGCGGGCCTCTCACTGCTGTGGCCTCTCCCGTTGCGGAGCACAGGCTCCGGACGCGCAGGCTCAGCGGCCGTGGTTCACGGGCCCAGCCGCCCCGTGGCATGTGGGATCCTCCCGGACCGGGGCACGAACCCGTGTCCCCAGCATCGGCAGGCCGACTCTCAACCACTGCGCCACCAGGGAAGCCCGGTTGGCAGATTCTTAACCACTGTGCCACCAGGGAAGTCCCTCCAGCTATTTATCTCTAATTCCTACCTACCAGTTACATATTTCTAGTTTACTATTTAACTTGCATAATTTTTTTTCTTCTTAATCAGGCTTTTAATGACTTCCATGCATATAGTACATAAAATGATGAACAAGACAGACATTGTCCCTGCATTTATGGAGTTTACAGTCTAGTGGGGAAGACAGGCATTCAGCAAGTAATGAAAAGCTGTGAAAATTCAGTGAAGAAATGAGATGCTGTGACAGTTGTATGGTAAAGGGGCTATGGAGGATGATTATCTGAGTCAGTGGCATTAAAGCTGAGACCTAGGGCTTCCCTGGTGGCGCAGTGGTTGAGAGTCGGCCTGCCGATGCAGGGGACACGGGTTCGTGTCCCAGTCCGGGAAGATCCCACATGCCGCGGAGCGGCTGGGCCCGTGAGCCATGGCCATTCAGCCTGCACGTCCGGAGCCTGTGCTCCGCAACGGGAGAGGCCACAACAGTGAGAGGCCCGCGTACTGCAAAAAAAAAAAAAAAGCTGAGACCTAAGGGAATGGAAAAGACAGTGAGAAGCTCTTCAGGCAGCAGAAATGGTATTTGCAGAGGCTCTCAAGTTGGAAGGAATATGACATGCTTAAGGCACTGAAAGAAGGGAAACATGGCTACAGTGGAGGAGGTAGAGCGTGAGTGGTGAGATATAAGGCCAGAGAAGTAGGGAGAAAACAAAATTTATTAACTAAATAAATGTTTATTAACTGTACATTCTGTACCAAGCCCTGTGCTAAGTTCTGGGGATGCAGCATTAACAAACCAGGCAAAACTTCCTGTTCTAATGGAACTTACACTCTTTTGGGGGAGACAGACAATAGACAAGGTAAACAAGTAACATATGGATAAATAACATGATAATGTTAGATAGTGATATGTGTGAGGAGGGAGAAAAAAGTAAGGAAGGGACAAAGAGTAATATGAGAGGTTTTCATTGCAGAGGAAAATTGAAGTAAATTCCAAGCAGAGGTTAACAGAGCAAATGTTGAAGCAGTTTGCCTGGCATGTTTGAGAGCAGCAGAGGCTATAGTATAGTTGGAGTGGAGTGAGTGAGGGTGTCAGTAGTAGGAGATGAGGTCCAGGGGAGCGAGGACGTGTAGGGCCTTTGTCTTGGCTTTTACTCTGAGTGAGATAAGCCATTGGAGGGTTTTGAACAGAGAAGTGATATGATCTGTAAGGCTGCCATGTTTTACCATTTCATGGACTCACTGTTCGCACAGAATTCAATGTAGACTCATGCAGTGCTGTATTCCTGATCTGACGTATGCTTTAAAAGAATCACTGTTGGCTGTTGGGTGGGAAATGGACTGGAAGGGGAATTAAGATACACACAGAGGTAATTAGGAAGCTATTATCATAATTCAAATAAGAGATGATGGTGGCTTAAATCAGGGTGGAAACAGTGAGAAGTGATCAAATTCTGGATATATTGGATGGTAGAGTTGTAAGCATTTGCTTGCTGATTGAATATGAGGTGGGAAAGAGAGAAAAGGACTTTACCTGGAAGTGTGGAGTTGCCTTTAATTGAGATGGGGGGAGACTTCATGGGGAGCAGAAATTTAAAAGCTTGATTTTGGACATGTTAAATTTGAAATAGCTATTAGACCTTCAAGTAGAAATGCTGAGTAGGGCATTGGGTATACATGTCTAAAGAGAGAAGTGTGGGCTGTTTATATGCGGGAGTCATCACTATATGGATAGTATTTAAAGAAAAAAAATTTAAAGGACTGTGCGCACTGATCTGGAACCTCCTTTTACACATAACAGGCTTAAGGACCAAGTTGAGGATTTGGGAGTTTTATTCTAAGGATAGTACAAGCCATAAGAGGTTTAAACTAGAGACACCTATTTAGATTTGTTTGGCTGTGGTGGGGGAAAATGAATTACACAGGGGCAGAGGCAACTGATGGGTTCTACAGTAGTTTGGGTTAGAGTTACTGATGACTTGGACTGCGGCGGGGGGCGTGCAGTGGGGCTGGACTGTATTTTGGTTGTAACTGTTGTTCTGTCACAGACCATTCCAAACTTGGTAGCATAAAGTGTGATTATTCTTATTTTGTGGGCCAAGAATTCAGACAGGGTACAACAGAGATAGCTTATGTCTGCTTCACAATGTCTGCGGCCTCATCTTGTGAAGAATTGAAAGGATGAGGTGACTGAAAAGGCTGAAGGCTTCTTCACTCACATGTCTGCGCCTGAAGTGGGACAGCTCAAAGGCTGGGTTCAGTGAAGACTGTCAGAGTAGCTCCGCGTGACCTCTTCATGCGGCTTGGGCTGCTCCAGGCCTGGAGACTGGGTTCAGAGAGGAAGCATCTGTAGAGCAAGCATTCCCAAGACCAAGGCAGAACCACAAGTCATTTTCCCGTCACCTCTGCTGTGCTCCCCTGGTTACAAGCAAGTCAGTACAACCAGCCTAAATTGAAGGAGAGAGGAATTGGACTTCTCTTGCTGGGAGGAGATATCAAAGTCACATTGCAGAAAAGCATGTGGCATAAGAGATTTTGCAGCTGTCTTTGGAAAATAGCATCTTCCAGAGAGGAAATGACACAATTCAAGATGTATTTAAGAGGTGGACTTGTTAGGTCTTGGGGAATGATTGAATTAAGAGATGAAACAGGAATCAAATATTCATTCATTTATTCTACAAATATTTAAGAGCCTGTTAATTTGATTAGCACTCTTCTGAGATGATTCTGAGAACTTGAGTGGATGGTGGTGCCATTTACTGATTTCGAAAACACTGCAGAGAAAGAGAGACAGAAATGACTAAGTTCAATTTGGCGTATATTGAGTTTGAGGTGCCGGTGAGGGGGCACCCGAGTGGAGATTTCCAGGAGGCAGTTGAATATAATGCATCTAGAATATAGAAGGCAGAATTAGTAGAACAAATTTGAGAATTGTCAGCATAAGGTGAGAGAAAAAAAGAACTTAGAACTTCCCTGAGAAATAGCAATACTTAATGACAGGCTGGAGGAGACAAAGTTGACAAAGGTGACTGAAGAGGAACAGCCAGAGAGGAGAAAGAAAACCAGGGACGGTGGTATCAGATCTTAGGGATGAGAGTATTTTAAGGAGGGAGTGGTCCCTGTAAGTCATTCCATCACGAGGTCAGATAAGATCCTGATTAAAAGTTGTTGATTTTCAGGCAGAAGACCTAGATAGACATTTCTTCAAAGAAGAACTACAGATGGCCAGTGGGCACATGAAACGATGCTCATCATTGCTAATTATTAGAGAAATGCAGATCAAAACTAGAGGTACCACCTCACACCTGTCAGAATGGCCATCATTAAAAAGTCTACAGATAACAAATCCTGGAGAGGGTGTGGAGAAAAGGGAACCCTCTTACACTGTTGATGAGAATGTAAATTGGTGCAGTTACTATGGAAAACAGTATGGAGGTTCCTCAGGAAAAAAATAGAGTTGCCATATGATCCAGCAAGCCCACTCCTGGGCATATACCCAGACAAAACTAATTTGAAAAGTTACATGTACCCCTATTTCATAGCAGCACTATTTACAATAGCCAAGACATGGAAACTACCTAAATGTTGTCTATCAACAGATGAATGGACAAAGAAGATGTGGTGTGCGTGTGTGTGTATGTATGTGTGCGTGCACGCGCACACACACAAACACTGGAATGTTACTCAGCCATAAAAAAGAATGAAATAATGCCATTTGCAGCGATATGGATGGACCTAGATATTATCATAGTAAGTGAAGTAAGTCAGAAAGAGAAAGACTAATACTGTATGATATCACTTATTGGTGGAATCTAAAATATCACACAAATGAACATATCTACAAAACAGAAACAGACTCACAGACATAGAGGACAGACTTGTGGTTGCCAAGGGAGAGGGGCATGGGGGAGGGAAGGATTGGAAGTTTGGGACTAGCAGATACAAGCTATTATATATAGAATGGATAAACAAAAAGGTCCTACTGTATAACACAGGGAACTATATATTCAATGTCCTGTGATAAACTATAATGGAAAAGAATATGAAAAAGAATATACATATGTATAACTGAACCACTTTGCAGAAATTAACAACATTGTAAATCAACTATACTTCAGTAAAAGTGTTTTAAAAAGGTGTTCATTGTCTTTAACAATCTAGAGGTCATTTGGAGACTGTATGTCAAGGGCTCTTTTGAGTAGTGAGTGTGGAAGTCAGATTGGAATTGGTTCAGAAGTTAGGGGAAAGAGAATGTGTTTATATATATATAGGAGTTTGACTATAAAGGGAATTTTAAAAATCATAATGGAAGTAGCCAGCCTAGAGAGAGACATGGCTAAATCATAATATTATAGTTAATTATTTAATCATTTATTATATTAATAGTTATTATATAATTAGACAACATGTTGTAGGGGGAAAAAAAGCTCTCATTTGGGAGACTACAGATTTGAGTTTTAGTGTCTTCTCTTACCCTCCCAGTAGTTCCTGAGATGGTAGAGCCTTAGATAAGAGATAGGACATTGCCATTGAAATAGAAATAAAATAAAAATGATTAGGTCAGTGCAGGTGAGTTTGTGACTATGTATTTGGAAACTTAAGGTTGTTCATCATGGCTGTACTTAAGAAGGATCAAGTGAAGTGCATCTTTCATTCCTCTCAATTCTAGGGTCACATAAGCAATGTAATTCCTGTACCGTGCTATATTTTGCTTGACCTTTTACCATCCTTATCCCAAAGCCAGTTGACCCTTTTCATCTCACTCCTCTTCCTACACAGTAATATCAGTGTTGTTTGTAAATAATTTTCTGAGAAAGAAAATGTGGGAGATGGAATATGGGGGCTATTTTATTTCGTATGGATAATCTGAAAAAATATCCTTAGGATATACTTTAAGATATAACTGCATACATTGATGGAAGACAAAATGATGTAGTAAAAAATACCCTGGAGAGTAGATTTAATTCTGATTGTGCAAATTAGTTTTGTAACCTTAGGCAGATTGCTTCATGATGTATAAAATGAAGGGGCTTGTGTTGGATGGCTTTAATTGGCCCTTCTTGCTGTAAGATTCTACAGTTCCATAAGAACTCTTCCTGGGCAAAGTTTTGTTGACTAAAGAATAACCACTATATTGTCTACAGGATCCCGAAGTAGATGCTGAACTACTCTGCTGTTTTGTTTGTTGTTTCTGCTCTTCTTTTACTTATCAGTCACCCCCAAAATGAAGATATTTTTGTGGCTTTTATTTCAGGTGCCCTAATGCATGAGTTATCAAATGATGGTGCTCGTAGACAGTTCGAATTTTACCTGGAAGAAATGATTCTGCCTCTCATGGTAGCTAGTGCCCAGAGTGGAGAACGTGAATGCCACATAGTAGTGCTTACAGACGATGATGTGGTTGATTGGGACGAAGAGTATCCGCCACAGATGGGAGAAGAATATTCACAAAGTAAGTCCTGTGACATATTTTCTCTCTCAAATCATCACAGATTTTCTCTTTATCTTTTACAATATTGATCAAAGGACAGTTTTTATAAAGAAAGTATGTTGAACTCTTACTTATACCAGGAGTTGGCAAACTACAGCCTGTGGGCCAAATCCAGCCTTTTGCCTGTTTTTATAAACAAAGTTATATGTATTGTCTGTGGCTGCTTATGCGCTACAATGGCAGAGTGGAGTAGTTGGAATGAAGACCGCATGGCTAGCAAAGCCCAAAGTGTTTACTATCTGGCCCTTTACAGAAAAAGTGTACCCGCCCATGTCATGCACAGAAATGGTTTGCTTTTTGTTGAGTATCTGGATCTTAATGGTTTTTTTCTTTGCATTTAGAAGCATCCAAGAGAAGTAGATCCTGGAATAGTAGATAATAAAAAAATAAGTGTTTTTTTTTTTAGATGAATTTCTATGTGTATATAAAATGAGAAGCTTCAACTCAGTGATTGCAAAGATGACTTTAAGTTCTAAGACATTCCTTTTTTAATGTCATAAGTGTTCCTGGAGGATACAGTGGACCCTTCCGAAAAGCTTTGCGGAACTTTAGGTATTTCTGACCAAAACAGCACATCTTGAGCAGCAGTGACTAACTTTTTTCTTACTGTGCTTCCAAACTTTTTCTGATTAGAACCTTTTGATTTTTTTTTTTTCTGTTAGAAAATTTATCTCATATTGGTTTTGTTTTGTTTTTATGGTGAACCTGATCTAGTATTTTTGAACAACTTCATAGATTGAGAAAAAGTTAAAAGAATGATTCGAGGAGCTAGGTAAAATAGCCCAACGTCTTGTTCTGTCCTCCAGTCTGCGTTGACTCGGTAAGGATTAGGGTTTAAGTAAAAAGTACAGGATTATAGAAAGTACTGGAGCCCTATAAGCTCTGATTTTTCCATTTTACTTACCCTTTTCTAAAAATAAACCAGACTAAGTGGTATTCTTTTTTATTTTAATTCTAAAGATTTTCATTAGATTACGTTATCGTAGCGCTTTTCAGAATTTACATTGAGACATTTCCTTTGCATGATACACTTGAACGACTATCCTGACTCTTCTGTGGACAGTTAGAATAATAAAATGTTACTATTTCCTCATTCCTAGGCTCTTTGCTGACAATGGTTTTCTATAAAAATATGTGGAATAAAAAGTTGAACAAAGCACAGGAAAAATAAAAGGTTACCAAAAATCAGAAGAAATACACTAAATCATTTTCTGTGTAGAAAAAGGAATGAACAAACTTTTACTTTTCAAAAAGTTTGACTCCAAGAGAGTAGAGCCAGCTGTAGAGCACAGAAATGATATTATAGTGATACAGGAATAATAATAGACCGGGGCTTTTCCTTTTTAGTTATTGAGCTTTTCATTTCAATGTTTTTTGGTTTGTTTTTTGTTTCTTACCTTAAACATTGAAGCTTAAAAGGACTGGAAACATTTTTACTCAATTTGTCTATAAATATGTTTCATTTTGTGCCAAGATGTTCCAACGTAAAGAAGATAAATTTGAGTAGACAGAGATGAGATAGTCTCTTCAGCCTGATTTTCCTAAATGTGACATTATAACACCACCCATTCTGAGATGTCAAAAAATCTTTATCTTAATATAATATCAGTAGTCTTAAGGATGTAGTAATAATCACAGATTTACTCCATGAGTAGCTTCTGTATACGTTTTTTCCTTTTATTGGCTCTTAAACCAGCATGTTTGGTTTGTGAGTGTGTTTTTCTTTTTTTGAAAAAACCTTTGCAGTTCACCTTTTAAGGGAGATAACTCCACCTGAAAGAGAGAAGGCGAGGAAGGTCCATCAGTCTAACTCCCTGAAGTGCCCAGCACATTTGGAAGACTCAACATGTTGTCAGTGGAATGTCTGTCCTTTGCAAAGCCAGTTTGCTCTAAACAGACTAACCTAGGCAGAACATGCTCGAATCTGCCATTTTTAACATCAATATTAAATGGGACTGTTCGCCTGAATGGAAAACAGTTTGTGGGGTGGGCCTTTGTTTTGGGGGAGTTATTAATAGTTGCTCAATCCATGAAATGCAAGATGTATCCATTTTGTACTTTCTGACAAGGCAGTTTTTTCCCCTCCAGATGAGGCCTTGTAGGCATCAGAGCAAAGTCCTTTACTTTGCCTGCTTGATAATCATGTGATATTGATACCTTTTTTTTGGTTCTCTTTATTTGAAGAAATTGGGGCAGATCCCATTCCAATAAGTTTGTATATGATATATCTTTCAGAAGGAGATTCTTCCTATGGATTGGGTTATCTGATTGGTTATTAAAGCTTTTCTTGTTTCAACTTATGTAGACATTTGCTTATGTATTAACTGTACTGAATTGTCCTGTCATGTTGGCTAGTCATCCTTTGGCATCACTGCATCCATTATTTGGGCTTTTAGGGTTGTCAGGCCCCTTTGATGATCAAGATAAACTTGAGTCATCTCCAAGTACTTTGATTTTAATAAGAAAATACTTTTGTCTCTTTGTTTCCAGTTATTTATAGCACAAAATTATATAGATTTTTCAAGTACATTGAAAACAGAGATGTGGCCAAATCAGTTTTGAAGGAGAGGGGTCTTAAGAAGATTAGATTGGGAATAGAAGGTAAGACATTTTCACTATTTTCTATTAATTTTCTTTTGAAAAAAGCAAGGTTAAACAACTGGATCCCATTGAGAATATAGTTTGAATATTTTGAGAAAAATTCAGACAGATGATTACTGAATGCTCATGCAGTAGACATATAAATAACAAAAATCAGCTTCCTTTATCTGAGATGATAAATAGAAGGCCATTAGAAATTATTATTCATTCCATAAGATCCCTAGCAATATAGAGATATGAATTTGTCTTTTCTGCCGTCGCCCGACTTAATGCATTTTTGACTAAGCCCACGTAGTGTGTTTGGTACGCATGTGTGTATATTCCCGTAAGACTGACAGCAGGACTCTGCCTAGTAGTGATCGTGATCAAAGCTCAACAGAATTAAAATCTAGTACTTTCTGAAAATTCATGTAAAAACAGTGCTAGTAGCTTACTAGTGTCTTAAAGTATAATAGCTTATTTTCACATTAAATTGAATTGCAAATGTACTTCATCTTACTTAAATGCATACTTTTTAGGTTGCTTTTTACTTTATGATTTAAATGAATTTTTGTCAGATGCTTCTTTAAAGTGTCCTTACGAAAAACAAAGTATCTTCTTTGGCATACCATAGTAAAGGGTAAAGACTGCTTGTGTTCAGAGCCTATGATTTAATAGCTGTATGACCTTGGCCAAGGCACTTTACTTCTCTTTGCCTTTGTTTCCTCATCTAAAATGGGAGCATTAATAAGTACTTTATAGGGTTATTGTGAGGACAGAATGAGTTAAAATAGGGCCTAGCACATAGTGATTTCTGTGTTTGTGATGGTGATAACGAAGATTGTGGTGTTCAGATCAATGACCAGATAAGCTTCTGGAGATCGCTGTAATGGGCTGCTGAGACATATAGGGAAGAATGACCAGAAACAGGGTCTTTGCAGGAAGGGGAGGAAACTTTGGGCTTAAAAAAGAGGACACATTAGCTTCACCAGTATGTCCCCTCTTCTGTCATTTTGCAAACGATGGGATTTAGCTGTTTCCTTTCAGAGCTAAAGAGAAGGTAACTGAAGGGAGCTACTTTAGATGAGTGGGCAGGGGAGCATTTATTTGATCTGAAGCCTGATGACAAGTGGGTTGGAACTAGATTGTAAAAAATAAAGCCTTATATACTGTGCTAAGGAGGATGGACCTTCCTCTTTAAGCATGAGGGCATCATTGGTAGCTTTAAAGCAAGGATGTAATATGATTACACTTGTGTTAGAGTGGTGATTCTGTGTGGAGGGCAGAGTGGAATACACTGAGATGGGAATTTTAAAGACTTTTAATAGTCCAAAAGCAATCAAGGACAAGGGAATAATAGAGGGTAGAAACCTTTCTGATCTCTACTGCTGCCCTTCAGCTGGTAATTGAGTGGAGTATGAAACGAAGAAAACATTCTACAGACGGTCCTTAGAAGGTATTTAGTCCTTGCCCCTGTTCCACCTCACCTCAACCACATACACATGCCACACGTGGCTAAATATACTAGCTACCTACGATGCCTATATAACATCCTCCTATGCAAGAATCCTTAATTGAGTCCCTACTATGTGAGGCCTTTGTATTTTTTTCTGATTCTAACTGTGGTCTAACTATGGCCTATGGGCCAAATCCAGCCCATTACCTGTTTTTTATAAATCAAGTTTTATTGGAACATAGACATGCTCATTAATTTACGTATTGTCTGTGGCTGATTTCACTTTACAACGGCGTAGTTGAGTGGGTGTGATAGAGACCATATGGCCTACAAGCCTGAAATATTTACCGTCTGGCCCTTTACAGAAAATGTTCGCCAGTACTTGGTCTAAACTAGCAATTCATGCTAGTGGGAAGGAGAGAAGGAACTTTTGATAGCATCTAAGGAAAGTATGTCTTCAGAGAAATTGCCTTACTGGTAAATGACTGATGGTTGTTACCAGTTGTTACTCTTCAGTGATTATGATCTAAGATGAAGATATAATTAATTAGGGAAAGCTGCGTCGACTGAAAAAAATGCACAACCTAAATGTTCAGAATTATGTTTTATTCGGTGGCCTTACTGAGGACTATAGCCTGTGATACAGCCTCTCAGACAGCTCTGAGAAACTGTTCCAAAGAGATAAGGGAGGAGCCAGGATATATAGGAGTTTTTGCTGGGGGAAAAAAAAAATCAAAAGATTACTGCTCATCACAAAAAACAGACATCTCAAGTTAATGATTTTAGCACCTCTCTATGTTTGGGGAGATGCAGGAGTCTAGGCTTGTTGCAGTTATTCCTTCGATATGCATCTTAACTGTCTAGGGCCAGTATCCTGTTTTTCTCCATCCTGAATTCCCCTCAGGAGCATCCTTGGGTGGGGGTGGCTGCAGTGGCTGATGGCTCGATGGCCGCAACATCCTTGTTTACTGACATGGCAGGCAACTTTTTTTTTTGTCCACAGCTGCTTTGGCCATTGGCAGTTTGTCCATTGCCAATCTAAATGAACTGCCTGGTTGTTGAGAGTAGTAACATTTAAATGATATAGGGGTTAAAATATTGGCTTTGCTGACCTAGGTGCAGAAGTACCTGGAATTAGTGAAGCTGGAGAGTACTACGGCTCCTTGTCACTTAACAGTAAAAAGGAAAGAAAAACCCAGAAAAATATGCAGATGAGATTTATGTTTAAAGAAAGTAGAAGGCTACGGGGACTTCCCTGGTGGCGCAGTGGTTGAGAGTCCGCCTGCCAATGCAGGGGACACGGGTTCGTGCCCCGGTCCGGGAAGATCCCACATGCCGCAGAGCGGCTGGGCCCGTGAGCCATGGCCACTGAGCCTGCGCGTCCGGAGCCTGTGCTCCGCAACGGGAGAGGCCACAACAGTGAGAGGCCCGTGTACCACCAAAAAAAAAAAAAAAAAGAAAGAAAGAAAGAAAGTAGAAGGCTAATACTGCAGTAAGTTTCAGACCTTGAGGCCAGATAATCCTGTGAAGGGAAGGGTTCAGGGATATTAAGGATATACAACTAGAGCCCATGATGCAGTAGATTACATACCATTGTATTAGGGACCCAGCCCCTCCATGCTTTCCGAATGTTATTCTGGTGGTTGGTGGATGGTTTTGTGAATTACATCAGTAGGATTTCAGTTTCTTGCTGTTGAACTAATGACCAAGGGGATAGAATATTGAATTCCCTTCTTTGTTTTAATTTGTTCAAGAACTACAGTAACCCTCTTTAGGTTAAATTGGGTGAGGAATGTGGGGACCCGTGTGGGTGTGCATACATGTTTGTGTGCGTATCCTCAGGTTTTAAAACCTCCCTCTCCTTCAGGTTATCCAACCTACAAAGAAAAAGTAAAGAAAAGGCCTGGGGGCCGCCCAGAAGTGATTTACAACTATGTCCAAAGGCCCTTTATTCGAATGTCTTGGGAGAAGGAAGAAGGAAAGAGTCGGCATGTGGACTTTCAGTGTGTAAAGAGTAAATCTATCACCAACCTTGCAGCAGCTGCCGCAGACATTCCCCAGGACCAGCTGGTGGTCATGCACCCAACTCCTCAAGTGGATGAGCTGGATATTCTCCCTATCCATCCCCCTTCTAGCAACAATGACCTCGATCCTGACGCACAGAATCCGATGCTGTGATGGTGATGTTTGTTGCTTGAAACCATAGCATGCTACTCTTCGCAGTGACGCTGCACTCTCCTCATCCTGCACTGCAAGGCCACTCTCTGCATTGTGAGATGCACAGATGTTTAGGATATTGCAGTGTAGACGTTTTTTAAAGACCAAAGGTAGCTGAATGGTTTTTTAAATGAGTACAACTCTAGCATCTTGAGGTTCCAGTTATATAAATGTATTTGTTTACCGGTAGGTTTGTGGAATTGGTTCTTTGTATGGGGGACAGTCCTTTTTCACACATCTAGATCTTTTCAGAAGTGGCAGAAATTGGCAGCTGGGGTACTTTCAGTCTATGTTGATATTCATCACACCCCAGATAAAATGTAGAATATTACATAGTTGCACTTTATATATGGTGGTTAAGTGGAACTGTTCAAGCCATTTTTATAGTTGTGATGCACAATATAATTTAAATAAGTGCTTCTATCAAAGTATTCTTTCAGTGAAATGTGTATAGTTTGCTGCCCATGATTTTTTTGCCCATGAGCAAAAAAATAAGTATCATTGGGCTTATTTGAATGATTAGGATGAGATTCAATGCCCATATCTTATCAGTTATCTCCAGTGCCGTTTTCATCCTTTTCAAGTGAGTCACATGCAGGGAGTGTGAACATCAGGTGGTTTATTATCCAGTCTGCCTTACCCTTAATCTGTTCACAGATATTTATTTACTAATGATTTTTTTTGAGTTATGGGATAGGAAGATGAAGTGTTTGCTCTTCATTTACTAAATGATTGTAAACTCGTTTTTCATCAAAATAAAATTCCATTGTTTTAATGTTTCTGATCTTTATAACCACCTTGACCATATTTTCCATCTCATAATTAGCAGATATCCTGTCTTGTTGGTGTCAGTATAACTAGAAACCAGGTAGCTCAAGGAACTCCAGTTTGGTATATGTGTGATGAGGTGCTTATATTCCCCGCTAATTATAAAATAAACTATAAATCCAAAACATTGTTAGAGCTGAAAAGGGAATATTTTCATTTTCTAGCCCAACCTGATATGAAGGATGAAATACCTTTACTAGGTCCTACAGTAACCTTAAGTTTCAGAGCCAAATTCTGACACCGGTTCAGTGTTTTCTCCATTATACTGTGATGTTTTCTGCCTAGCAAATTTTTCACGAAAGTGTTTTCGGTTTTGTTTTAATATTCTGTGGCCCAATTCATGAAGAAATCGGAAGTATTTAGGTGCTTTGGGTCCAGGGTCACTTACGGTTTGAAGCCATACAGCTGTGAGTAGTAGAGGAGTTGTACAGTAGAGAAGCCAGAGTCTGATCTATCTAATCCTGATTTTGTAAAATTTTAGGATTTGCAGCTTGTGTTTAAGCAGTAACATCTTTCTTTGCTCTCACAGAAACATTACAGTATAGCAAAAATACAGTACAGCTAAACTAGTAACACAGGGAAATTATGTATGCCCTAGAATTGTTATGAAGGCCAGAAAAGCATTGTAAATGCTTTTGGTGTGGCTCACCCTTAAACAAACAAACACCCACCATGGAAAATTGATGATCCAGCCCTGTGGCATTTTTTTCCCTGTAGGCTTTTTCTAATTATTTGAAATGTGAACAATATAGAACAAGGGAAACATTTATTAAAAATATTTAACTAATACATTATACTTTAACCCATATTTATAGTAAAGGATTCTTACAAGGAAGAATAAACGGTTTTATGATACAATTAGTATAAGAAATATCCACATGGGGAACTTCTTTGTAGTGTAAAAACACCATACATCTGAAATGACCATCTGCATATAAAAGCTACCAATGATGCTTCTGTGCACAATGATTGATTGATTGATTAAAAAATTCAACACAAACAGAATCCAAAATATACAATTAATGCAAGCTATCCACAGCTAGCCCAATAATCATCAATGATGAGGAAACACTGGAGCAGGCTTAGTTCCACTTTGTCTGAAGTTACACATAGTAAGATATTGACTTGTATCAATGGCTCTGAGATGGCTTTTATGAAGACAGGACATAAAAGCTGTTCTCTCCTTATCCGGTAAGCTTCACAGACTGTATAACTCCATCAGTAATGCACTTTGATACTGTAGCTGTCGCCAAAGCAACATGTAGTGTCTACAGCGGCCATGGTAAGTCGCTAAAGTCAACAGGACCACCGAGCCCAGCATCTGCTTCCAAGAGGCTCATTATGACAGCCATTGCTGCTTCATCATTACTGGGACTGCTTGAGCCTTGATCATTGTCTATCATATCTATGCCTATGTGAGGGTTCTCACCTGTGCAAAGAGATGAAGACTGGTCAGTGATAATACCAAAGCATGTTTAACTTTAGTAAGCGGTTCCCAAACACACTTTTAATAAGAACATTATACCTAACAGTAGGGTGAGAAGGATGAGAGAGGCTCCTTTTTTTTATGGGGAGGTTGCCATATTTCTTTTTAACGTTGGTGTTTTTCAGATGGAAGACCCAACTTTTTAAGAAGAAAGTACTTAAAATTCAATGAAGAGTATCACGTATGAGTTGACCTCATTTTAATATTCTGATATAACCAGTTAAAAGGAGAGAATTATTACAGAAGGAACAAAATAGGAAGAGATTAGGGGAAAAAAGACATAGAAAGCTAAGTAGAGAAAAAGATGAGTGGGGTGGGAGAAGCAAACTCTTCATTGGCTTAATGACTTTTAATACCCTCTGAAATGCTTACTGATGACCCTTTTAGGCTTTATCTGAACCTGCACGGCTCTCCCTCCGAAGAGATTATGTTCCACACATTGGGAGAAAGCCCGTGTCCAGGCCGCTGTAGCCTCTTGAGTTCCAGGGACAAACATGGACCCCAGCGAGAACGCAACCATTAAACTCAACTTTGAAGTAAAGATTTAAACAAATTTATTTAAACCTTTCCTTTGTTCTTATCAAGTTTACCTAGAACTGGTTTGTTTTTCCAGTTCAGTTCTTAAAACTGACTTTATGCCATGTTTTTTTTGCAAGCTCTTTGCATTGGAAATGAATAATAATGCTACTTACCAAGAATAGAAGAGCTATCAGAATATGGATAACCTGGGTTCTCCTGAGCCTGCCCTGGTAGTAGGCCACTGGAAGGAATGTCTGGAGTCCCTCCATTTAAAATCTACAAACAAAAGGAAAGTTTTCACATCATCAGCAGTTTCAATCAGTATTTTATGCAGTGTCACCAAGAAAATGAAGCATGTTGAAAAGAGGAAGGTGGGGAGAAAAAGCTTCAAATGGCTTCAGTTTCTTATCGGATGATTTCACATCAGAGACTTAGGAATGGTCACAGTAAGGAAAAAACCTCTCCCCCAAACTATTCTTCTCTATTGGATTCAGCCCACACAGGCAATTTAAAGGCTGAATAAGATCCCTAGAGCATTCACATGTTTAAGGCCAAGGACTAAACCTCAGGGAGCCCAGCTGGGCAGGTCCCCTGTAAGGGAGGAAAACTTCTTAACAGCAACGAAACAAAGGGCTGTTACACTGTGAAGAGACACAGCTCTGAGGAGTCGCAAATGAACAACAAAACACTAGAATAAATCATCACTATAGTTATACCACAGATGCCAACATTAGTAACCACTGGTTTAAGTTCTTAAGAGAGGCTACTGAGAAGTATTATTACCACTCCCCAGTAGCAGAACTCTGTCTCCCCCAACTCCCCACCCCCCACCCCCCCATGACTTGAGTCTCATAGAAAAGCACCTTTGAGAAGTATTTGGATGTAGGTGTGGAAACAGTTTGGTAGAAGCTGGGATTTCAGGAGAGGCAGTGATTTCAGGCCTTGCCAGTAGATGGCATTACAACCTCATCTCCGCAATTCAACTTTCTGAAGAGACTCAAAAAGACTTTACACTCTAAAAATTATTGAGGACTCCAAAGAACTTTTGTTTATACAGGCTATATTTATCAATACTTACTATATGTGAAGTTAAAGCTAATACATTAAAAAATATATAATAAAACTATTACACATTAACATGAATAGCATTTTAATGAAAAAACTATTTTCAAAAATAACAAAAAGTTAGAAGTGTCATTTTACATTTTTTGCAAATCGAATGTCTGGCTTAACAGAATTTAACTGGATTCTCATTTGCTTCTCCATTCAGTCTGTATAGGTATGCTGTTTGAAATACATATCTGAAGGAACTCTGGCCTCTCATAGATAGATAGGCAGTTGGAAAATGGAGGTATATTTTAATAGCCTTTTCAAATAATCATGGTATTCTTTGATATTACATCAAAACTCAGCAAGTGGAAGTTTCTTAAAGATTAGTTGCAGTGTGGAGTTTGAAACCATATCAATGAAAGTTTGATACTCTGTTATGTTGAAATCCATTGGTATATCTTGGCAATTAGGATGGATCTGTTTTACCTTTGCACGATTTTGAAATATCTTACATCAGTCATTTGGAAAATACTGGTTCACTGAGTTACGTGGATCTTCCAAATGTGGACACACTTCATTGTACAACATCAAAACATCACCACTGTTAATATTACCTACATCAGAAATATCTTAAGTTTTGGGAAGCAGTCAAGCTCAAAGTAGCAGACACAAGTTTTCCCCAAAATTCTAATTTTTGCTTGAAAGCTAAAATTTTATCACTGTCAGTTGTTTTCTTTGAAGTCGCAGGTTCATTCATTTTCAAGAAAATGTACACTAAATACCCAAGTCTGGAAAACCATAGTTTGCGACAGTAAAAATGGTTTCCTATGAAAAAGGTGATTGGGTTCGGTTTATAACAAACAGTCACACAAGTGCTTTTCCTTGAGACAACCATCATACTTTGTGTGCAGCACAAGTGCTTTATGCACACTTCCCATTTTGTAACAGTTTTAAAAAGATTTACTCAAGGATTTTATAAAATTATTTTACTGCTTTATAATAAGGACATTCTTAAATGAAGCTGGCTTTTAAATTTATTATTTTACTGTGAGTATATGGTGGTGAAATACACTGTCAGTACATTCTGGTGCCACAGGCTTGATTTTTGTAAAAGCACCAGCAGTCTTACCCAACATTGCTTTTTCACTATCAGTTCACATATCAACACAGTGAGAAAAAACTGTTTAGCATTATTATGAAAATACATTTGACCATGCAGACCCCTGAAAAGATGCCCTCTCCCTAACCCCACCAAAAGACCACAGATGACGTTTAGGGAACTGCTGCTTTATCTCACCCTGCCTTGGTACTTCTGGATGTCCAGAGTCTCCCGGAACCTATGAGGCTAAGCCTCCTCTTTTTATTATATTTAGCTTGACCCTAATTAAAACAACTGGCAGGCTAAATGGCTCATTTTTGGACCTGCCAATTTTGAAAGTGACTGGGAAGGGTTGGAAGCCTGCGGCCACCTTTACTTTTGTGGCTTTGGTACACTATTTAATGCTGTCATTTTTAACTCCATCTTGTTTAGATGCCTTTCTTATAAGGTCCTGCTGCTCATGACTCAGAATACATTCAGAATTTCTTCTCAGACCCACTTTTATAAGCCCAAAGAAAACATTCTCCACAAATGCCTCAAAAATACTTGGGGCTTTGTGATGCAGAGTATACTTTTAGATCTCTGGCATTTGTTGGTGTGAAAACAATCAGAAGTCAAGAGACCTGAATTTAGTGTGGGGCCATACTTACTGAATTCTGGGCTAGTCATGTAACATTTGGTAGCCTGGATTTTGTCACCTATGAGGTTGTGAGGATAAGATGAGAGATTGTATATGAAAGTTCCCTGAGTAATATTTAAGCACTGAACTGGAGGGGTGACCTTCCAAAATAGAGTAGTGGGATTCTTGGTACCAGGAAATCAAGTGCCTAAAAGTTGAACTGAGACACAAAGAAGAGGATACCATGCTAAGGAGATGGTGGATCCAGTATGAAGGAAGGACCTAGCGGTGTAACAGAACAGAGCTAAGAGCTCAGCCTGCGAGCAGGGGGGAGGGGTGTGCCCAGCCCAGACTTCATCTGTCAGTACTATCTTCTGAGTCATTACCGAAGGCCAGGCACTTTCACATATATACTTTCATAATAGGACTTCATGTGCAAAGATGCTGGCTGCCGTAACCCATGTTAGCCGCATTATAGAGAAATCTAAGGCTTAAGAAATTGTATAGGGCCACATAGCCAGCACATGGCAAGGCTAGGCTTCAAACCCAGACCCATTAATTTATTGGCTTTCAAACCTTTTGGGGGGAAGCAAAACCTTTTTTCAAATAAACACTTTTACAGAAGAGTCATGTGTCAGAAGTAAAGCTTCCCTGGAAGCAGCAGCAGGAGTCTTCCTACCTTGTCTTCCTCATCACCTGCCCCTCGCCCCAATCCTACCTGGCAGCACCACAGCTCCTGGTAACCTGAGTCTCTGAGGAGCCCAGTTTTGGAAACCCATGTCCTGCTTTTGATACAGTTTGTGCCCTATGTAAATTACTAATATTCTTTCTCTGTGTACATGTCTTGGGAGATAGGGGAAGGAAGACTGTGTCTCAAGATGCTGGGGCCTTTGCAGCATCCTAACCTATGTTAACATCAGACACTATAGATGTATGATTTACAATTAACATTGGCCTAGGCTTGTAAATTCTCTCATCAGCACTAAAGGTGAAAACAGATTATTGGTTTCTAAGACTATAATATAGTCTTCTGGCCAGTTCTTCATGAGGGCTGGCGACTGATAAACTACTTGTACTCAATGCTGTCCCATCGTAGGAAACCCAGGCAGATACCTAAGTATCCTGCAACTGCAAAGGCGTGACTTGCCTTCCGAAGGACTGCTGGTGGTATCGCTGTTTCCAGGACCTGCACTAGACACTAACGATATTTTCTCCCTTGAAAACTCCCGGCAGAGAACTAGATAGTTCTAGGTACTCACTAACCCTTCCCTCGCGGGAGCTCTTGAATTCCTCCCTCCATACAATGGCTGATAGCTCCCCAATCCTTAGAAAGATCTCTTTCTGCCTTCCCCCACTCACATGGGATAAATCCTCTAACAATGTCAGCAAGGCTCCCTAGCTCCACTGGTATGCTTTGTACCTCACCTAACACAGATGCATTTACTTCAAGGAGGAAAAAAGGGCCCTACCTGTTTCAGCAACCACAATTATATACTCCCACTTCCAGTATTTCAGAACTTGGGCAAGAGCTCTCTGGATGAAGAAGGGCCTTAGTCTAAGAGTCATCAGCCCTACCTTCTTGCCTCCTGGAGAAGAGGCATCAGGGGGAGGTGTACTTGTGATGTTCAATGGGCTGGAGCCACAGCTGGAAGGCGATGACCCTCTTATCCTGTCAGAGAAAAGAGGAGTTAGTTACATTGCCTTTCCTTTTTTCACTGGAGTGTGTGTGTTTTGTTGAGGGATGGGGGTGAGAAGGATGAAGATCTAGAATAGGGATTGGCAAACTTTCTGTAAAGGGCCAGAGAGTGATTATTTTAGGCTCTGTAGGCCATATGGTCTCTCACAACTACTGAACTCTGCCACTGTAGCCCGAAAGCAGCCATAGATGACAATGCAAGTGAATGGATATAGCTGTGTTCCAATAAAACTTTATTTATAGGTGATAAGCTGGATTTATCCCATAGGCACCTGATCTAGAACACAGATCCTGGAGGCAAGCTTCTCACTGACAAAGCCCTTGGATTAGGGTTTGGATTTCAGGTTTGTGAATTTCAAGTAGGTGGCCAGTTTCATTTGCTCACAGAATCCAGATCTCAGAGTTGGTGGCATTCTATCTTTGACACAGTGAACTAGAATCCACAGCAAATGACTTATTCTCTACCCTACAAACACTGCTTAGCTAGCGACTACTCAGGAAATGGAGGGTGCTGCAGTGGTTTCAGCCCCACCTAGAAAGTGGCCTCGCAGGAGCGGTCGCCATCGTCATCTTCTAAGGCAACAGGTGATGAAAAATGGGTCCAAGCCCTCCTCAGCTAGCTTATTTCTCAGCATAGTAGGTTTACAGAGGGAAAGACTTAGAGCTGTAAATCCACATAAACTCTTGTCAAGCTGAAGGACCTCAGCAAAGGAAGCCATGACCTGGCACCGCAGCTAGAGTTTAGGGAAACTTGGATGCCAGCTGCGTGACCACCAGGCTCTTAGCACCTACATGGATGATTGCAGCTTCTGGGTCTCCCAGGGACCCCTCCACTGCCCAGCAGTCTTGGCTCTTGGCCTGTACTGCCTGATTCTGTAATTTGTGAGTAAACAAGCTCTCTCTCTCTCTCTCTCTCCTGGATCATAAGCTTCTGAAAGGCGGGATACAACTATATACCAGGTGTTCTTCACCCACACAGATGACTACTAATTGCTTACTGAAAAATCGTTGAATGTCTCCCATTTTTCCCTACCTACATCTATGGAACCACTGTTTCCCCAGCTTCCCTATCTTAGAATTGCCTTTTCGTAGTTACTTATTTCATTTGCGATATCTAGTCCTTAAATTCCTGATTTCTCTTTTGGACACTACTATCACTGTAAGGTCGGCCTCATTCCTGGTTTGTTAAGCATGCTTACCTTCACCTCTTCCTATTCCAATCCAACTTCCACGATGCTTATTTTTTGTTTTTGTTTTGGGGGGTTTTTTTTTTTTTTGGCTGTGCCCCGCGGCATGTGGCATCTTAGTTCCCCACCCAGCGATCGAACCCACACCCCCTGCACTGGAAGCGCGGAGTCATCACCATTGGACCGCCAAGGAAGTTCCCAGCTTCCACGACGCTTATTAACACACCACTTTGGACACCTGCTCAGCATCCTACAATGCACAGGGTCTTCCAATTTTCGTCCAGTCTCAACTGTTCAACATCACTTCTTAGAACTCTTAGCAATCTCCCATCACAGCTCTGTGGCTCCTTTCTACAAAGAGGCTGCCGAGGTAGATGGCCTGCTTTTTGTGTCCTGAATACACCACTCACATGGCCATTCCAGCGTGTGCCTGTCTTTTCTAGAAGGAACACCCACATTCATCATAAAACCCAGCTAAGGCCAAGTTCAAGCCGTCCTCCCTTGCTTGCTTCAGCCCATGCACTCTCCTTTTTTTCTTTTATCATAAAGAAAATAGGCGTCGCAAAGATTGTAAGACCTTTGCGTTCAAGGACTGTTTTATACTGTCCTTGGATGGTCTCGAGCAAAGCACAAGGTATGCCGGGGCTGATCAGCACCAGATTATCAGTGCACACTGCACCCACACCTCCCTTCCTGGAGTAGCTTCAAACAGCCACATCCGTCATCCCTGAAGGGCTGGAACAGAACTGTGCTGTTCTGTTATCCCACTGGGATAAGAGCCCCACTGTGGCCAATTAGAAAACAAGGCCGGCCTCCAATTCTCCTGAGAGAATCAATCCAGTGGCAGCAGGGATCCTATGATTATGTTCCATTAAGTTTGTATGCCTAAGGACCTGGTTACCACCCTCTCCATTGCCCAAATTCAAATGGACTTATAATTACTGCTTCCCTCTCAATGACTGTTCTTAAAGACTAAATTAACAGTTTTTGAACACTGGCTACATGTCAGTTCGAGGAACTTTCCCGAGTTCTCTCACAATCCTAGGGCAATTTCGGGGAGATATTGCCTCCCTTTTATGGCTTAAGTCAACAGAGTCCAATAAGTTAAATGAATCTCCTAAGCAGAGGCCTAGGACTCAACCCAGATAAAGTGCTTCAGAGCTTCTCTTTCATATGGAAAAGGAGTTCCGCCCAAGGGAGCTTCTATTACTAGCTGATTTGCTTGGTCTCTATTACCAACCCTAGGCAGCTTTTTGACTGGAAGAAGCTAATGTTTTGTTAAGGCCCAGATCAAGGCGGTTCACGGCTCTGCTCCTGCAGTCCTGTAACGTTAGTGTTCATCTACCCACTGGGAAGCTCCTTGGGTCATATACAAAGTAATAAGAAAGTTGAGCCTCCCAGAGTTCCATTTAGCTCTGGCCTGTTTGGGTTTAGCTTCCTTATTTAAAGGCAGGATTTCTCAGTCTTGACACTACTGACATTTTGGACTGAATAATTCTTCCTTAGGGGTCAGCGCTTGGGAGGGCTGTCCTGTGACTGTAGAATGTTTAGCAAGCAGCATCCCTGGTCTCTATCCACTGGATGTTTAGCAACAACCTCCCACTCAGTTGTGACAACCAAAAATGTCTCCAGACATCAACAAAACATCATTTGGGGGGCAAAGTGCCCTGGGGTTGAGAACACTGGTTTAAGGGGACAACTAGGTGTTACTTGCCTGTGGATTTCCATGATTTCCTCAGCAATCATTCGACCTATTTTTCCTGCCCCAGCCCTGGTTCCCCCTGGAATCCCTGGAACAGTGGGGTGGGTCCTCTTTGGGCCACCTACAACAGAGGAATCTGAGAGTGGGAAAGGGGAAGAAAGCCGAGGGAGAAATGCTATTATGTGTTAAATTAAATCCACTTCATCCCATGATCCACTTGAAGTTCAAGCTTAGGGTTGTGCCCTGAGGGACATGAGAGCCACAGCTTGTCAGGAAAAGGCATTCCAGCAGGGAAAAGCTCAAGTTTCCTTCCAGGATCAGAGATGTTGATATTAAAGCTTCTAATTCCTCATGCACTCAACATACGGCTGGCCGAAAGCCACTGGGCTGCACGCCAGAGTCACAGAAATAAGTCGGCATCCCTGCCCTCAAGGAGCTCACAGTCTAATAGGGAGACACACAAGATAAACAATGGCTGGAACAAACTGCGATAAGTTTTACAGGTCAGCAAGAAGCACCCAACTCATGCAGGGCCAGGTGCAACCTCCTGGAAGAAATTACCTCTGAGCTCAGTCTTGAGAGAGGAGCATAAAGTAGGTTGGCAGAGAGGTAAGGAGGGGAAAGCATTCCAGGCACGGCAACCAGTGTACGCAAGAGCACTGAGGCAGGACACAACTTGGGAGACTACGCCAAGAAACTCATTACAAATGAGGATGGAGGAGTGACCGATGAAACTGAGAGGCAGGTACCAGTCAGACCATGAAGGGCCTTGGATGCCACACTAACAGATTTGAACAGTATCCACAGGGGACAAGGAGCACCGAAGTGCTTGACACAGAAACACACAAGTTCACCGTGTGGAGAATGAACCGCAGTGGAGGACGCGGGCACAGAGGAGGGCAGGGAGACTACAGTTGGGCAGTTATCTGCAGGAAGCCAAGCAACAGACAGGGAGGGTGAGGTAGCAACAGTGGGGTTAGGGAGCTTTAAAGAGAAGGGACAGGAGTGTGTGTTTTGATATAATGGGAAAGGTAGGAGTCACGGTTTCTGGCTTAACCGACCAGACTGTGGGTGAGGGTGTGTGCAGAGAACCGATCTGGATGTGCTGAGTTATAGGTGCCTGTGGGACTCCAGGTGGCTTCGCCCAGGAGGCCGCTGGGAAGGCAGATCTGGAGCTCAGGAGTGAAACCGGATGTAGGATTCATCGATGCAGAGGCAGGGGCTGAAGCCATGCAAGCAGAGGCCTGAGGAAGCAGGAGTCAGGTGCGGAGAGGAGCGGCCAAGGCCAAGCCGGGGAGGGCCCCGCCGGGTACAGCACACCCCGGTGCTGACAGACACCCTCCTCCCACCACGGGATCCCGGCGGCCATCCCCGAGAGCACGTCACACCGCAGCCACTGGGAAGCCAGCGGGAGGGGAGCACAGGCAGCAGGAGCTGCCCTGTCAAGGCCTCCAGGGCCCAGGCAGCCTCAGCAAATGTACAAACAGGTTCCCGGCATTCCAGGCTCAACAGAGAAAGTAAGATGACAGCGTCCTTAGTGATCATCCCCGCGAGGCCTCCCTTGTTCCACAGAAGATGGTGGCCGGGGACCCCAAACACCGGGGGCTCGGGGATGGGGGCCACGAGCAGCTTCTCAGGGGCAAGCCCGGACGTCCCGGCGGCACATAGTTACCTTCTCCAGAGGGCAGCGTGCTGTCCATGCTGCGGGGGGATGCTGTGGGCTGAGGGAAGCTTGGGTCCCCGCCTTCCAGGACATTGGCTCTGTGAACATCCCAGCAACAAGGAAACGTGAGTCAGGCCTGCTCAGAGCTGTGCACCTTTCACCTTGGCCAAGGTGTACGGTGTCCACTCTGGACCTGGACAGGCCACGAAATGAAGTGTCTGAGCGGCTCACAGGTCTCCTCACTGTCTGAGGACACGATGGACAGCACCCCGGCCTCTGGCCTCCCTGCCTGCCTGGCCTGCCCGGTGCAGGTGGGGCGCAGTCCAGCGAAGGTGGCGACTGAAGCAGCCCACTGCCGGCCCCAGCCCCTCGATCGGCTCCGCCTACAGGTGGGGGGTTTGGACCTCATGGGGAAGGAGATGTGGGGAGCAGGCCATAGAGGAGGGCCTTCCCTTCTCTGCTCACCCAGCAGGTGGCAGCCTTTGAGGGGGCATTCCAGCTGCCGGGGCTCAGGCCGCCAGCCTGGTGGGCGCAGATCCTCGCCCCTCCTCAGCCAAAGCCACTATGGACTGGTGAGCCTCTCAAGGATTACCAAGCCTTCCCTCCATAGTGATACCAGTGGATGCCAGGCCTGCGGAACGCAAAGGCTGACTGCTTTACCGGGTAGGAAACGCTGCTGTCTCCGGCAGCAGTTCCACCAGCCGGGGCCTCAGAGGTATGAGTACTGAAGCTCATCCCTCGTTAACCACCTTCTGGCTTCCGCCAGTCCCGAGGCTTCACAGGATATCAGCAAGACGGCAGTAAAGGATGCAATACTGGCTGTCACCTGTACCCCCTTTCCCAGGTAAGGGGCCCAAGGCATTTCCCTGTGAAGCAAGGGAGCTTCTGATATACAAAAACCACTTACAAAACAACGGTGTTGGTGGAGACAATGTATTCTACTTCCTTGGTCCAAGGGTTCATGAAACTGAACCACCGACTCCGTAGTGTGATGAAAGAACCATCTTTGATCTTAAACTTATAGCAATTAGTTGTAATCTTTTCTCTTGTCTGTAAAACTGAAAATACAAAGAGACCATGAACATTATTGTTTCCTCAGACAAATGCATTAAGCTAACCAAATCCTAAGTGCGCTCAGGCTCCAAGGCCATCATCCCTCTTTAATAAGCCACAGGAGCTGGCACTTCAGAGAATAGGTTGAAAGTTTCTGAGGGTCTGTCTCTGAGCCTTCCAATTTGGTTGTGAACCTGTCACTGTTCTTCAGAGTGTATGAAATGAAGGCTCTGGGAATAACTGACTGCATTCTAGACATCTAACTGGAATCAGCTATGAAGTAAACACCACACAACGAGAAGGCACTGTCCAAAGGGCCCATGTTATTTCCCCATCACAAAGCCTGAAGGCAGTACAGCATTTTTAAGACATTTGGATTCAGAGAGGTCACTCACCTACGGAAACCTCATTCTTTCATGTAACAAACATGTAATGAGCATCTTTCATGTGCCAGGCACTGGAGGTAAAAGAGGAGACAGGATGTGACTCCTGCCCTCAGGAGAGGCAGAGGAGATCAGAGTCTTGAGGGATGAATACAAGTCTGCCAAGGGGAGAGAGGGAAGGACCCAGCACTGCCCGAGGAGTAGCAGGGCCTGGTAGGGCAGGGAATGGAGAGATGGTCAGTGTGGCTGGAGCACAGGCCTCTGCAGGCGGAGATGGGGGCAGGGGTGAAGCTGGGGAGGTGGGTCAGGGCCAGAAGGTGGAGGGTCTTTTGAACGCCTGTCAAGGGTGATTGGGCTTGAGTCTAAAGGCAGGAGGTTTTAAGCACGGATGTGACATTATCAGGCTCGATCTAACAGAGCGTAAATGGGATAGTGACGGAAGATGGACTGGGGACAGAAGCGAGTGGGGAGGCCTGTTAGGAGTCCATCACAATTATCAGGTGGGTACAAGGGCTGAACCAGGGTCTTGGCAGTGGAGGTGGCAGAAAGGGGCCTCTTTGGAAATGCATGTCTGAGGTGAATGAACAGTTCTGATGGAGGAAAAAGGAAAGGAGGGAGTCGATGTTGGTTTCCATCTCAGGAGGCTACATATTTGGCCATGCCACTAATCAAGAGGGAAATGTAGGAGGCGATGCAGGGTTTTGCGGAAAAGAATTAGATCCGTTTGGGCCATACGAAACCTTTATAGGGTCCAGATAAATCCTCTGAACAAGAGATGCCTTCCGGAAACTGCCCTGGCCCAAGTATAGAAATCTGCTAGGCAGTGGGGTGGGGGGTTATCCGTAAGGGGCTAGATGGGGCCGGGCGACGCAGTAGCCTCCTCTCCTCACAGATGTCTTGGCCTGAAGACCCCTGGGCTGGTTGACTCCCACGTCACAGAGGCAGATTTCTCTGCGAGGTTACGTGGACTAGTCTAGAAGCGGGGTGGGGGGGGGGCACTTTAAACTTAAGACCTGTTGTACAACCCAGCTTACCTTGCCTATGACATTCTGCGAGATGTCCTATGTCATCTTGGTGAAAATATTCATAACATGAGGTGCCTAGAAGTTCTTGTGGTAAATATGCCAAAATAGCTGTTGCCCTAAAAGGGAATTTTTTTTTAAAAAAAAGAAAAAGCCATTCAGACGATTAACAGCATCTCTGCACCGGCTGAATCCCGCTACAGCCAGTGAAAACAAGGTCAAAGCCGGGTGGGTTCAGAGGGCTTATTACATGGGTTTTGCTTTTTGGTTTTCTTCTCATGAAACTGACTTTAATCAGGGCTATAAAAACAGAGGGAAAGAAAGCAAAGAATCCTTTCAAAGGGGCTGTTAGCACAAGATACCAAATTTAAGGAGGTTTAAAAGTAGTAACTGTATTAGATAAAAATGTGGTAGAACTCTCAACTCCAGGGCAAAGCTTCTCCAATTTACCGGCTGCTTTTTACCAGGATGACCAAACACCAGAAGCTCCAGCAGCGGGGCCCACAAGGACCTTGAGAGGTGGCCACCTCCTTTTCCAGTATTTAGTGACTATATCTAATAGCCAGAAAAATTACTACCCTGTGAATACTCTTGAGGAGGCAGCAGAGAACAGTGGAAATTTGGGGCCATCTGGGTTCTTAGCCCAGGTCTCCTGCCGATGGGTTGTGAATTCTGGAGAAGGCCAGGCTTCAGGCTGAGCCCCAGTTCAACCACCATAAAAAACGAGCCTGGACTAGATCAGTGTTGTCCAGCAGAACTTTCTGAGAAGACAGAAATGTTCTACCTGTGTGGGAATAGAATCTAAAAAAGAGTGGATATGTTTATATGTATAACTGATTCACTTTGCTATACTGCAGAAACTAACACAACATTGTAAGTCAACTATACTCCAATAAAAACTAATTTAAAAAAACAGAAATGTTCTGCATGGATACCATTAGACACATGTGTCTGCTAAGTACCTGAAATGTAGCTAGTGAGCCTGAGGAATTGAATTTTTAATTTGATTTAAATTGATTAAATTAAAATTAAATTGCCGTATGGGGTTACTATAGCAGATGACTGACTGTACTGACAGCTCAGGACTAGATAATCTTTTCCGAGTCCCACATGCCAGAATTTCAATCACAGTAATTAATGGTCCTGGAACCTTCCATGGATTCAGATAGCATACTATGCCTACTATTTCTCTTTCAGCCATGGACATCAAACCACCCCACTTCATTGTCTCTACATGTCAAAGAATGACATGGAGGAAAATCTCTGCATTTATGATGATAACCCACTGGGTCTCAGTTTTCAGCAGATACACCCATCATTTCCTTCTCTCTATCCCTAAGAAAGACAGCCGATGGCCCAGTCTTCTCTGCTTTACTCAGGGTTGAAAACCCTCTACCATCATTGTTCAAGGGTAATGTGCAGACTCTTACCTCTGGTCTACAAAAACAAACTTCCCATCTATTGCATGTCGAGAAACATATTCCATAGATTTCACCCTGATTTCCCCGTTTGCCGGTTGTGGAACCATGTGAGAGTGCAGTCGTCCGATGGCGACAAGGCAGCTGAGATTACACCCCTCGTTGTCTGGCTCGTTGTCTTCGTCCAGCCCCATTTTTGTGGGCGGCCAACTTTTCAAATAGCCTGTGCTGTGGATTGTGCAGAAGCTTTTTCGATCTGCTAGAAAGCAAAGTCCATGGTCAATGTCAGTGTGGCTCTGGGGCCTGGGGGCACAGGCAGCCTAGTCGGGGGATGTAGGTAGGGAATCAAAATATGAAAACCAAAGCCTTACTGTCCAGAAGTTAGCATCTAGTGAGAGAGAAGACAGAAAGAACAGGTATCATCCAGTGTCATTTACGCCTTGTAGAGCTGGTTACAGCAAAAGGGCATCACATGCACCAAGGAAGCAGTAGCTAAATCTCCCTGGGGAGAAGGCGGCCGCCCCGAAGAACTATGAAGGAGGTGGATCAAGAAGGATGAGCACTGGGTAAAAGGGACCAGAATCTGTAAAGGTTTGAGAACATACAAAGGCACAGAGAGGTATCCTGTACAGGAAACAGCAAAGAGCTCTGTGTGGTTGAAGGGAAAAGGGAGGCGTTGGGGGTAGAGTTGGAAGGGCAGCTTGGGAGCATATCGTCGGAGCCTTGGATTATTTGCTCACAAATGTGTTAACCTTTTTCAGATAGGAAAATGGAAAGCTTCTGAAGGTATTTAAGTGGGGAAACAGCAAAATCACATCGTGATTTGGATGTTCTAGGAGCAGAGTGTTGTTGGGTGAACCGGAAGACATGCACGAGATGCTTCATGGCAGTGCCGTGAAGATGAGGCAGGGCAGGACACAGGAGAAATTTCTGAGCTTGAACTGTTGGGATTTGGTATGAGTATCAAAATATTTGGTATGAAAAAAGAAAATAAAGATGACTCCAGCTTCTTTTTCAGGTTGAGTGGTTAGTGGTACCACTTTTTCAGGTTGAGTGGTTAGCTGGTACCACTTTTTCAGGTTGAGTGGTTAGCTGGTACCACTTTTTCAGGTTGAGTGGTTAGTGGTATTATACAATTTACTGACTCAGGGCAGAGAATACAGAATAAGTTTTAGAGGAGAGGGAGAAAAGATTTCAATTTGGGACACATTAAGTGTGGAGCACCTGTGGATTCCAACAGTAAACACATCCTTACAGAATAGTTTACCAAGCATCGGGTCTGTGCTAGTTACTGGGAAACAGTGGAAAACAAATCAGACCTGCCTTTGTGGAATTCAGTCTAATGGGGAAGAGAGATTTTAAACAAATAATCGCGCAAACAACTACATAACTGCAACTGTAAGCAAGTGTTAGAAAGAAACCCTGCAGGGTGCTACAAGCAGACATAAGGCAGCCTGAGGGAGGGAGGGAGTGACAGACATTGAGGTCCACTCTAAAGGACGAGCTCAAGTGAGTCAGGGAGGGAAGCTGGTGGCGAGAGAGGGGCATTCCCCTCAGAGGTGACAGAGCGTACGGAGACTTTGGGTAGAAAGGGTTTGGAGGCATCGGAAGGAGGTCAGCAAGTCTCAAACGTACCGAGTAGTGTCAGGGGCGGGGGCTTGCAAAGTCACATGAAGGATTTTAAACTTTTCTTCAAGAGCAACGGGAACCACTGAAGGGTTTGAAACAGGGGGCTGATACGAAGATTTGCTCTTTTTTTTTCTTCTATTTTTTGGCCACGCCGCATGGCATGCGGGATCTTAGCTCCCCAACCAGGGATCGAACCTGCACCCCCTGCAATGGAAGCGTGGCGTCTTAACCACTGGACAGCCAGAGAAGTCCCAAGATTTGCTTTTAGAAAGGTCACTCTGGCCACATGAGGGGCTGGAAAGCGTGAGGAGCCTGCTTCACCAGGCCTGTGAGATCCAGGGTAGCCTCCATCTAGCGATAGTAACAGTAAACATGGAGGTGGATAAACATACTTCGGATAACTTCTGCAGGGGCAATTCATGGCAGCAAGACTTTATAACTGACTAGATCAGGAGGGATGGAAAGGGGGTGAGGGCGCCCCCCAGGCTTCGGGCACGCACAGCTAGATGGACAGTAGCGCCATCTACCTTCGAGGGAAAGCTCAGGTGGTTACTCCTACATATATCACATGTGAGATGCCCTTGAGATGTCCAAGCAGGTAGATTAAATAAGCAGTTAATTTACAAACCTGGAGTTCAAAAGACAAGTGCAGGCTAGACATAGGAACTTGGAAGTTAGTGGCATATAAATGTCATTGAAAGCTAAGGGGGCGGATGACATTACCTATGGAGGAGTATATATCTACTCTTAAGAGAAGACGGCTGGGGACAGAAGAGGAGGAAGCAACAAAAGGAACCCGGAAGAAAGCCCGGAGTGGGAGAGGACAGGAAGAAGAAACACTTCACAATGGAAGAAAAATGAGAAGTGTCCACTGCACTTAGCCACCTGCAGGCACTGGTGAACTCAGAATAATTCTGGTGGGCTTGTGGGTGCTGGGGAGGCAGGGGGCTGTGACTTAGAAAGTATCCTTTCCCAACCACAGGAAAACAAACAGGACTTAAACAGAGGGAGCCTTCCCACAAACCTGTGTCATCGTGACGCCCTCAGGGTCTTCCAGCTCCCCCCGCCCGCTCCCCAACTGCCCCCATTGAAGGGGGGCTAGTGAGGTCCTGGCTGCAATCCCTGACCCGCTGTCTGAGCCCATTCCCTGCTGAGCGCTCCACCTGTGATAGGATTTAAAGAACTGTTAAGTGGTTACCTTTTTTCTTTGAGCAGGTGGAGGGGAAATCCTTGTCTTCAACCTTTACGGAAGGTCTGTTACACTTCATCCTACAGAAGAAAGAACGCCGTGCTCCAGAACATAATCGAGATGGCCCAGGGGTTATATCTGTTTTAACTGGAAGTCCAGCTGCAAATCAATACACAAAATGTGATAAACTGAGGGTAGTGTTGTCTGTCAGGAGGGGGAGTGTGCCCTTGAAGAAAGTCTTTTCTTTCCTGCCTCGCTGTTTCGTAACAATGACGTGACAATAACCCCTCTCCTCAGTCTAGGCCTTAACAGATGCTGTATGGACAGGGGCGCTGTCAACCCGGAATGCTTACAGATCACGAAGAATGCAGCGACTGATGAATGGACTAGGTGCTCCAGGGAAATAAAGAAATACACACAGGGTTCCTGTCCAGCAGGAGTGGACGGCTGAGAAGGCGAGATGGAAGTTCACCAGGAAAAGACTAATGATAACACAACGTGACATATGAGTGATCAGTGCCAAGTAAATGGCAGAAACAATCGGTGTTTCCCAGAGGCAGAAGCAGGTGGGCTGGGACTTGGAGGATGGGCAAGACCTGGATACTGGAATGGAAAGGAGGCAGCAGGACTGCCTTAAGTTCTCAACCCTGGCTGGATGCCAGAACCCCCGGATGCTTCATCAACCTGCAGATTCTGGGACCCCATTCTAGATCTGTGCTTCCCAGTGTGGTAGCCACTAGCTACACGCAGCTATTGAGAACTTGAAATTGGAGGTGTGCTGTACGTGTGAATAAAAATAGGATTTCAAAGACTTAGTACCAAAAAAAATGTAAAAGCCCTCATTTTGGATTTAGTGTTAAATACAGTATTAAAGATAATTCTGTATTTATTTTCACTTTTTTAAACGTAGCTACCAGAAAATTTTAAATCATATAAATTTCACATATAAATTGGCTCGTATCTGTGGTCTGAATTACGGTTCCGGACCAACTGAATTAGAGTCTCCGGAGAAAAAGCACGACTGTGATAGAAACATCCTGATAGAAACATGGGCTACTTGTCGGTGCAGAAGCCGGGGCTGCAGATCACGTCTGGGGGGAACAAGAGCCCACTGCCCACCACGGGAGCAGCCATCACAGGAATGGCTACTGCCGGGGGCTCCTCCTGGCTCTCCCTGCTCTCACCTACCTCCCGCACTGCTGCCTCAGTGATCCTCCCTGAATGCCAATCCGAGCCCGCCCCGCCTGGTTCACAGCCCTTCACCGTGTCCCCACAGATGAAAAGGTCTTCGTGGTCCAGCCCTCTCCCTCCCCTGCATGTTCTGTTCCAGCGGCATCAGCAGCCCACAGCACCGCACGTCTGCACCCATCCACAAATCATTTCCTCTGCTCCTTTCCCCCCTTCATCATTTGGCAAACATTAATTCATCTTTTCAAACCCACCTGGAGCTGTCACCTGCTCCGTGATGCCTGTACCCACGCCCACGTGAGAATTAATCATCGTTCTCTATGCCTGGTACTACATCTATGGCTGCACCTATTGTGAATGGCACTGTCTCTTTGTCTCCCTGACTACATGGTAAGAGCTTTAGAGGCAAGGACCAAACAGCATTCGTCTTTCTCTTCTGAGGTCACTAAAAAAATTGCAGGACCATATACTATAAAGGGCAACAGGTACCAGGGACTGCATTGTACTTACAGGAAGAAGAGGAGTGCCTTAGTGAAAAGGATGATTTAAGGGAGATTCCTCTGGTGGTTATTTCCTTCCAGAGATTACAATGGAGAGCTTGGAAGCAAGAAACTAGTTAGGCTATGATGGCACTGGGCCAAGGTGAATATACCACGTTGTGCTTACTCTGTGCAGGAAACTATGTACTCCGTTATTAGCATATTAAATCCTCACAACAACTTGATGAAATAGGTAACATTTTGCCGATAAGGAAGCTGAGGCACAGAGAGGTTAAGTAACTTGCTCAAGGTCACACAGCTAGTAAATGGTGGAGCCAAGATGCGAGCCCTGCATTTGACTCCTGAGTCCGTGCTCTTAACTGCTGGAGTGCACAGCACCCCCATGGGGCTGAAGGAGAAGAGAGCTTCTGTGGCCTCACACAGGAAGCAGGGAGCGGGTGCAGGAGCAGGAAGCTGGGGGAGAACGCGAGTGGTGGCTCCGCTGCTGCAAGAAGGAAGCAGGGAGGCGGGCGGAAGGGCGGGGCAGGGCATCTAATGAAGAACCACTTTGGTCAAAGAAGCGTCATATTTACACTTGAAGTTTTCTTATTTTCATCTTATGAGGCTGCATGAGTGCAACTCAGACAAACAGAGGTGATTTTTTCAGGGGGAACAAATCAAACTGATGTGAACCCTTTTAACTCAGGAACATACAACTTGGAATTTCTAAATTCTGAAAAAAAATGACTAAAAATCAGAAAGAATCAAATGAAAGTAGCTGTTTCTCCTCTCACGAGCTTGGACATTGAATTTTTTTCTTCTTTATGTAAAACAAAAGAGAAACAAACACAAAGTAACATAAACAATCCCACTTAGCCAAAGACAGCACCTGGGACCCAGATAAAGGGCAGAGAGGCAGGAACCCAGAGGCTGAGGTCCGCACACACTGCTCAGCCCGGCGCTCGGCCGTCTGGGCAGGCAGCTGAGGAAGCAGCGGTGGATCCCAAACTCACTTTTTGCATCTATGAGCCGCTCCCGGGGTGCAGTGTCAGAGGAGGACAGCTGCTCCTTGACTTTGGCGATATCTTTAGGATGCAGGTAGTCAAATAAACTCTGACCAATCAGATCATTCTGTGGGAATGTATCATCAAAAAGGACAAGTCAACGGCACGTGGAACATATATTAACCAACAAAGGGCTTGGCCTTTACTCTGCATTTTTAAGCACGAGGATTTCAAATATTTCATGTGTTAACGTGTACACACGTCTAGTCACTTTGCCTAGATATAGACACAATGAATGAGGCACTGGGAGTGTGGTTTTGATAAGACACGAAGGAAAAAGGGCTCAACCACGTACATAAATAGTTCACGCTCCTCTAAGGCAAAAGTCTTTCAGTATGTATTCCTTTTCATTTATTTCTGAGGCCTACAGATTTCCTTCTAAGACCTCAGAGGGAGGAATGTAGGGCGTGGGCTCTGACTCTAGCTCCATTAAACCTCTGTTCTTAAACAAGTTGTGTCATACTATTCGCCTCACTAGCCTAATTGTCAGCAGAGATAAAAATAACTTCTTCCATAGCTTTGCTCTAATGACTAAAAAGAGCAAAACACCTTGGAAACATTAAATTTACATTAATTCTAATTTATATAAATGTTATTTTGATTCTGCAATTCTTCCGCTTTACTAAGTTTCCATGCAAATACCAGCATGTGAATGAGTGAATGAATGAAAAAAACGAGTAAAAACTCTAGGGACAAAATAGGTGAAAAGCTCTGTTCTAGAAGCACTTATAAATGGTTATCTTATATGATCCTACAAACGGTCATAGACTGTATGGATTATTACAATCGTTTTTTAGAGGACGCTGAGGTTCAATAGAGCTAATAAGTGACATATCACTGTAAACACAGTATGGGTGGACTCCCATTTTTCTTATTCCCTGGTATTGTATTGTCTGCCTACCTGTCTTCCTTGTCAGACAGCCCCTTGCCCCCCTACCCCTACACTGTGGGCAGCAGTGAGAAAGTTACAATGCTGATAAGGTCGAACTTCCCAGTGGGGAAGCACATTAAAGGAAGTTTTCTAAGTTTATATAAATTTCTGTGTAAAGAATTTTCTGGAAGAAGGATGGGGTGGGGGAATAGATAAGCACTTCACATGTCACTTGTCCACCATAATTATTCTGAGAAGTGGGGGTGACCTTTTTGGCTGCTGTGAGGCTGCCCAGCGCCAGCAGCAGGAGCAGTACCTGGCTGTAGTTGAGGATCTTGAAGACAGACTCTGACACAAAGAGGATCTTCCCTCGGTCACATCCTACGACAAACAAAAATCCATCTGCTGCCTAATCAGGAGAAATGGATAATCAATTTATCACACTTTAGGAAACATGATTTGTAGTCACTCTGATAGCAAATAAGGATTGTTAGATTCTAAGTATCCAAAGCACAGGACTGCAGTCATTGACAGTTTCACAGGTATCCTGAGAACAGGATGTTCAGAACAAATGCCTTCTGAGAATAGTAAGATTCTCTCCAAGGCAGATATACACACATGTATTATCTAATGATTACAGGGCAAAGTCCCATTAGAGTAAGTTCTGTTTCAAAGCAGAACTCAGCTTAAGAATTTTCCTTTGATTACATGAAGGTCCAGAGCAATCCATTTCGTTGCTCTAAGTATAACAATGCTGTAATATCACAGAATCTGAGAGCGGAAGGAAACTTTAGGATCAGAACCCCCTGGTCCAATATCGCAGCCTCCATCTGTCCTCAACTCGAACACCTCCATTTCCAGGGAGCTCTCGGGAACAGTGGTTCTCAACATTTGAAGTGGGGTTTGCTTTTGGTTTTTTATGCTGATGGTCTGGAATGGGGCTAGATCACTGGTACGATTATTACCCCCTCCCCACCCCACCCTTACCCCCACCCCAAAGTGATTCTAATGTACACAGGCTCGAGAAGTTCTGCTCTCAAGTATTATCGCTTGACCCAGGGCTGGGCTGTTTGTATCCTAAATGATACAGAAAAAGAAGAGCAAAAATTTCCCCTGACTTTCTTTTCACCTCTTCTTCACTTTAAATACAGGTAAAAATCCAAAGGGCCAGTAAAGATAGGTGTGGAGACAGGACAGTATTTGTTGGATAGACTGAAGCAGGTGAATACCAAAGCTACGGTACCTGAGAGCTTAGGATGTTTTGTGCATGTGTGACTGAATCCTATCCACGACTTTCCAGGCGGGCAACTACTCAACTCCTGTTGGGGCCTTCCCGGTGCCAGGGAGGGTGCTCCGTTCTCTACCATGTACTCGCTCTATATTCAGCTACCACGGTCTAAATCACAGTGCGTCATTATCTTGCGTTATTTGCTGGGCCGCAGTCTGTCCTTTGGAAGAATCTAGAGAACCCTTTTCCACAAAAGGGCCTTCGGGATGCAGTTTAATTCAAAGAACTAGGAAATGAATTCACGTGCCAGAAGGTAACAGAATGGTATAATGCACTTGTGCTGGGATAGAACAAGTGAGTAAAAGGGGAACAGATTCACTATTGCTGTGAGAGGGCTTGGCAGGCTGTCCTGCCAGAAGGAAGCTGGGGATGATCCTTTCCTAAGTTAGGTCTCTGAGCTGGCCCAGGGGCAAGGGATGACGGTGAGGGGGAAGCGACTTCCCAAGCACCATCTGCTGGAAGCCTCATTCTGTCAAAAAAGAGAGTATTAATAACTTCCTCACTTGCCTTGCTGACAATCTTATATCTTAACGAGAGAAGTGAGTATTTTGAGGCTTTTCATTAATGAAGCGATGTGGCGCAAAAGATGCCTGGGAAGAAGGTGCTCGTGACATCCTGGAAAAAATGCTGGGCAGAGTCAGGCCCAAACTGGTGACACGAGTGCAGTGGATCTGAATACATGCAGGGGAGGGAGAGGAGGTTCCAGAGGCCGGTGAACACGGTCAGCGCAGGGGAGGCATAAACATTCCGACACCACTTTACTCGGGCAGATAAACACCAGCAGGTGAAGGAGCCGGGGCTGAGGGGACAGCCAGAGGGCAGAGGGGTGAGAACACGAGCACCACGGGGCCCAGGAAGACCAGGGCAGGCTCGCCCTCAGGGAGGACGGTGTTAACTTAGTGAATGACACGGAGCCCAAGCAGCCGCCACGTTTTCAAAACTCGGGACATACAGGATTCAGACACTATAAACTGATCAGGTTCACTGCTCCTTGACACGCCGGTTGTTAAAGATATTTTGAAAGCACTTAGTAAAGAATGCTATTAATCAGATTTGCACTGGTAAGGAAAAGTGGAAGTCCAGTTCCTGCTGCCAAACTGTTCAAACATCATCTGAGTGGACCCTGCCATCTGCTGAAGCAAATTCCCAAGAACTGGGCACCTGGAAGCGGCAAGGAATCAGACAGCACTTCACAGCCACTGAGATGGGCCAGAGATGTGAGAAAAGTTCCATCAGGGAAGACAAATCACCACTGACGCTGTCTGAGAGAGAAGAGCAGAAAAGGCAAGCCCAAGATAAAGTATTTAGCTTGGATAGCGTTAAAACCCTTATTCCAGACCCTGATAAGTGTGGGCATCTAACAGGAAATCATTCAGAAAAGCAGCAACAAGACAATTATTAAGCACTTATCACAAAAAGAGCTGGTTTTACACACATACATACATATATACTTTTTTCTTTAAAAACACCAAATTTGGACTTCCCTCACGGTGCAGTGGTCGAGAATCTGCCAACGCAGGGGACACGCGTTCGAGCCCTGGTCTGGGAAGATCCCACATGCCGCGGAGCAACTAGGCCCATGCGCCACAACTACCGAGCCTGCGCTCTAGAGCCCGTGAGCCACAGGTGCTGAGCCCACGTACCACAACTGCTGAAGCCCCCGTGCCTAGAGCCCACGTTCCACAACAAGAGAAGCCACCACAATGAGAAGCCCGTGCACCACAACGAAGAGTAGCCCCCGCTCGCCGCAACTAGAGAAAGCCCGCACCCAGCAACGAAGACCCAACACAGTCAAAAAAATAAAAGAAAAATTTAAAAAGTACCAAATTATCAGTACGGCAATTAGGACCAGCTACATAATCTGTAGGGCCCAGTACAAAATGAAAATGCAGGGACCCTTGTTCTCAAATACAATTTTCAAGATGGTAACAGCAGAGCATTAAACCAAGTGCCAGGCCCTGTGTGACTGCACAGGTTGCATGCCCATGAGGCCAGCCCTGGTGGTCTCTCTGGAGATGCTGCAGATATAGTTTACATCTTAACTCCAGCAAGTCCTCCCTGAGAACAAGGACATCTTTATGAAAAGGATGGAGAGGTGAGGGCAGAGTTGGGTCTTCCAAGCATGCCTTGAGAGGTAACCAAATGACCATCGCCAACTTCCTGAGAAGGCTGTTTATCAGTGATTGGATGTTTGTAGGACAGGGCCATGCATAACCAGTAAGTACTAAAGTGTTTGCTGAATTAGCTAATGAATGAAAATGGAAGACAGAAGACAGACCTATCCAAGCTTCAAGTCACATGAAGCTGTGAAGGATCGCTAATGATAAGCCGGAACATGGGACTATCCCATAGATAAGATATTTATTGGATCGATAAAAGAGAAGTTCAAAAAAACTGCACCTACGCATGATGGAAAAAACCTGGCCTAACAATAATTCACGTACAAGAGAGCTGGGGAGGGCCGCTATTACAGCTACCCCGGATGTGGCACTAATAAGATGGCTTCTACTGCAAGGGAGGCTACCAGGCGATCCAACCCCAGGCCAACCAGGCCACAGCTGGAGTTCCATACTGGGTTGTGGCAGCCACTCCTGGAGGGAAATCTAGCAGACGGATGCGGTTCTGGAAAGTGTGTGCGGCAACCGCTGCTCCCGACCCCCTTCTCTCCTGCCTGCGTCTACGATACTTTTCTGCAACATGCCTTGCAGCTATGGGGGACCAGGTGACATCTTCTGGATAAGCTGAAGTCCACTATTGTGCTTCCAGGAAGGTGCATCCTTTCTTGGTACAAAAGACGGCTGGCCTGGAGCCTCCCCTGCCCTTTTTCTGGCTTATCAGCTACTGAGAGCTGGCACAGGCCGTCTCACTCCAATGAGGCAACAAGCTGCATGCTAGCTCAGCAGGGTTGTGTGAGAGGACAGAAAGAGCCTGGTTCCTGCTGACCTCACTGAACCTCTACACAAGCCCCTCACAGCCTACCCCAGGAACGGCTATGTTGGAGAAACAAAGCCCTGTTTATTCATCACGTCTTCTGTTCCTTGCAGTTAATACAGCATGTCACGAGGGCATGGATAGAGACTACTGGAACGAGCAGGCAGGCCAGGCTTACAGAGGGCCTGAAGCCAGGGTGAGCTGAAAATGGGTAGCAAAGACGCAAAACTGCAGCTGGACTAGCCTCTGTGCCGGGGCTTTGCAAACTTCTGCTCAGAGAAGTGAGGTCAGCCCTGGCTGTGGCGAGATGGGGCGGGTATCTTTGCCTTAAGTTAGGCTTCTCTGTTTCTCTCTTCAGTTTGCAAGAGGACACGTTTCTGAATTCGGTGTCCCTCCCTTCAATTTCCAAGTGAATCTCGCTCTACCCAGAGCAGACCTGACTCAGCACAGAAGCCAGGTTCCCGCAGTGCCACCTCAGCTGCCTCTCTGCAGAGCCTGGCAGGAGAAAGTGAGCACTGCAGTCACGCAGGTGAAAGCATCGCCCCCTCCACTTATTTTCCTCCTCAGGCCATGGTGTCTTTGGAAGCTTGTTGTTTTGATGGAATTTTGGTATAAAGATTTAGGTGGCTGTTTTTGTGCTAGTGGTTAAGTGATGAGAGAAATTCTCAGTTGCTCTCAGTTTCAGTCCCTTTCTAAAACCTTCCTATTCAGGAAGGGGAGTCTTCATTACCTCCTATTTTAACAAAATCCTGCTCTTCTGATTTAAAGTCCCAGTAGCGTAGACCTTCAGTTTTTGCTTGAGCAAGGGTAGAAGAGGAGGGTCTCAGGGAAGAGATGTGAAGCCTGTTCAAACAGTAAGAACAAGGTGGAGACCCCAAAAGAGGAAGTGAGCCTAAGCAAGTTCAGTGTTGAGACATCAAATTCCCACACGCTGGTACTTAACTCTGAAATTTGTAAAAATAAATGTTGTGTAAAACAATCCCATAATTGCAACATACCCTGAGAATAAGGTGTTTCAATTCATCATCTGATAGAAAAGTCGGTTTGTAGTTTGCTTCTGTGTATGGATTGGTGGCACCTTACAGGGGAAAAAAGAGAAAGCGTTGGAACACTGTATTTTCAGATGTCTCATTCCATTCGACTGCCTCAAACCTTCCAGATGCAGCCAGTCCTTACCACCTGGGAGCTAGACTTTGTCTTCTTTTTCCTTAATGGAGACAGGGCTAGATCTGACTTTGGACAGGAGCCTCTAATGCCGAAGAGAATTCCACCGAAAAGCAGACACTGCTGCCCACAGGAGACTTAGCAAGCTTGCTTTTGTCACTATAGTGAAAATCAGGAGCTGACACAAGTTAAAAATCTGCTTCTAAGAGAGAAGGCAGCTCTAGAAGCAAACTGGTAGAGACTCCTGGGAGGTTCCCTCCTCCCAAGATCTATACTAAATGGGTTGTCTAGCGGTTGCTCAAATCTCCACTCTAAATGTTCTTGGGAAATCATCCAGACTGCCAGGCCCTGAGTAAACACCCTGTAGAAGGCATTTGCTGAGAGCTCCTCTTCATCAGGGTTGAATTAAAGGAGCCTGGCAACCCGGAGAAATGCATTTCTTCAGTAAGTGCAACTCGAGCTCCCAGGACTGGAAGGCACAAGACTTATGTTTAAAAGGCTGTCAATCTGGCATCTTTCAGGAGAATAACTTAGAGAAAAATGCCAGCAGGAAATGACTTGAAATCCGCAGAATGGTTAGTACAAGAGTGAAGAAGTAAAATGAAACGATCCACAACAATTCCAAGTACCACCGGGAAGGAGGGAAACAGAACGTGTCCTGACTTTCATATCAACCAACAAGGCACATATTACTGACCCACGTCCCTGCTTTTTAGGGTAACTTGAGCTCTGCCACTCTTTTCCTTCCAACGTAATAGAAATTAGTTATAATGATTTAATCTCTATCTTCACTAATATGAATTATAAAATATGCCATTCTCCGGGCAAAGGATACAACATTTATATTTTTGAATAATGATCAAAAGTCAGCCCAAACCAGCTACTTCTTACTTCCGGTGGCTTTGTAGAAAAATAAAAGACGTAATTCTTTTACCACACAGGTCAGAGATCTGAGTGAGCGCCCACTTTCCAATTTCCTCAAATAGTCCAAGACTAGCTGTGGAAAATTCCAGGAACCGCATTCACTAAAATGCCTGATACAGTTCGGATTTCTCCTGTGGTGTGGATAAGTCACTTCCACGTCTCTGCCTCTGTCTTCTCACCCTCCCCGCACTCAGAAAAGAAGGAAAACACTGCTTCCCTCATAAAGAGTTGATCTGGTTTGGGAAAATTCCAGGAAGATGAAAATATCATCAGTGTTCATTCCTGACGATAGAACGCAGCAGGTCCCACCAACCAGTGACTCACTCTTCAAAAGGAACCATGATGAATTTTCCTCTTCAAAACTGAAACTGACTTTCCTGTGTCACTAAGGGCACCTACATTTCTGATGTATATCATTGTATGGGTGGGGCCCAGGCACCACATATGCACAAGCTGGCACTTCAGCGGTGTCCTCTCTGGTATGCATGTGCATATACACATGCACAGGACATAGCCTCCACCCTCTGGAGACGTAGGACGGCAAAACTGCATCTTGACACCCACAGAAGCTCAATAATCGTTTCATTTGGCATCAGGTCTACTGCTGAAAAGGACAGGCATATTACTCAAGGCTACACATTTGCAAGTAATAAACATTTGTCCCTAAGGGGACTCGGGAACAGTCTAGGAAAGGGTGGTAACATTTGTGAGCAAGGGCATAAAGGACAATAAAGCCGGGATCTCACCTCGTAATGTTTTCATGTGCTGAACAGCCATCCTCAGCACAGTAAGTTTATCTAATTTCCTGGACATCGCGTTGCATGTTGGTACCAAAGAAGCCAGTTCATCAATAAAACTATTCATTTTATCCCGACGCCTCTTTTCAATCTGGCTGTGAGCTTCCCTGAACAACAATATGAAAAATGATTTCTGTAAAATGCAACAGAGCATCAAGGAAACGATGAAAATAAATTGTAGCTGTTTTCAATATTCATCTGTCAAGGCAAATTTAGAATCTGCAGAATGTTTCAAACTAGGCCTTCCTACTAAAGTCACCCAAAAAAGTGGGCTCACTGCCAGGTCAGTATTAGGTTTTTTTTATGCTCACCTCATCCTTAGAATTGAGAAATATTACAAAAACTGTCTTTTCAGAGTAAACTGAGCTGTTAATTTCTCCTCATTTCTTTTCCTCTCAGCCCCGATAAGGTTGGATTTTAAGACGGGGGTGAAGGAAAGAAGGGAGGTGGAGAATTCAAAGGGCAAAGCATCCGGAACAGACATCTGTGAGGGCGCCACGCTGAGCTGTCTCTGAGGTTTGTGGGGAGCCTGCTGTGTGGCCCGTCGGAGACCGACTGATTGAGACACCAGGTAACTAACGCCGCCGTCCTTGGATCGGCCATGACCCCACCTAGACGCAGCACTTGCTACATCTGTCCCCAAGAGTTTCCACTGAGGAATGTCACACGCCTTCCTCCCTGGAATTGCTGCCTGCCAGAGTCAGCGTGACACTTCCATGGGCACACACTCCCTCCCTGACTGGTTTGCACCTGTCATTCGTGACTGTCCCCCTCAAGAGGTGTGTCAACAGTGGAAACGTAGTTTGCTGCCACTGCCATAGCAACAGAACCGTGGGATCTCTCGCTAAAGCTGGTCCATGAGGGAAAAGGCAGAAGTGTCAGGTCAAATTCTGCAGCCCCTGGTTCTGTGTCACGATACAGACTCAAATGGCCCTGGGGCTACTGGCAGGAGAGCTCAGTATCTGCATGGAAAGGAGTCGCAGGCATGGTTGGAAGCAGGAAAGACGGAGTTAGAGAATCTCCTTGAGGGAGCAGGGCACCCCCAGGTCTAGCCTTCAACTGCACCTCGCAGAGCAATAAGGGCACTTTCAGAGGCTTGGGACGGCCCAGGGAACCGAGTCACTGAGCCAGGTCTCCCCGAAAGGGCCCTGAGTCAGGAAGGAGTAACCCGCTGAAGACGGAGAAAACCTTGATTTATCTTCTGCTCCCTCCAAAGTCCCCTTCAAGTTAACTGTGCTTAGACAGCAAAGAGTGAAGGCAGCTCAGCCTGGAGGGATGGAGGGAGGGGCAGAAGGCCACATCAAGCCCGGGCCCCCCATCCCCTTCCTCCTTCCCTAAGGACGTGACAGTGTCGAAGACCGTCTGACAGACAAGGACCAGATATGCAGAGCCTCCTTGGCTACACACCAAGCAACCAAACCAGGACAGTTTATAGACAGAATGAGGGTCCAAGCTCACCTTGCATTTTTGATCCTTCCTTGGTGCTCTGTGTATTCTAACCTGGAAAAAAAAAAAAAAGAAGAAACACAATGTCCTGGAGATTGACAGCAGAGTTACACATCTGTTTTCTTCCCTGCCTTATCCCTGTCATCTCTACATGACACACAAGAGCTCTGGTTGTTGGCCACACTGGGGGTGGGGGGAGGGAGACAAGTTCAAGCCCACAGGCTCAAGGCCTCCTTGCTTATCCCTAATCAAGGACATGGATGGAACCTGCACCAAGTAATAGAATGTTTAATCATGCAAAGAAAATGGCTCTAAGGATGCCGAGGTTCAAATGACTAGATTCATGGTACCTTCCATGAGGGTCATCTTTGTCTGTGTCCATGCTTTCTCTGAGAAAACAAAAGAGAATGTGACTGTTAAGACATACAAAATAGCTTCTTATCATAATACAGAAGGCCCTCATTTATCCAGAAACCAAGCAATTAGAAAGCTCAAATAGTCAGAGTATTGACTCTTGATGTATAAAAGTAGAACAAACAAAATCAACTTGAACCTACTATAAAACCCAGGCCAAACGAAAGTTATATATACCATCTCAATAGAGTTCGCGTGTTAACATATTTTTACCGTATTGATTGAGAAAATTGGGAATACATACAGCATTTATGGAAACTCTTAGGTAACCAGAGTATCCGAGTAACTGTAACACCTCATTCCCCCCATCATTCTGGATAAATGGGGTTCATTCATTTGCAAAACACATCAAGCATCAAATATACTATATATTTGGTGATGGTGGGTGAGGTGAGGAGGGGAAATCAAAGTACCCACGAAGAAGTATTGAGCAGAGCCCCAGGCCAGCTCTTCAAAGGCACTGCTACCCAATGCTCTGGTTCTCAGCCTGGCGGGAAACCCCGAGCCCTGAGGAACTGGGACAGAGGGAGGCATGGGGCTGGGGGGCCACAGAGATTCCTGGGGCCACAGCAGGGATCTGCCTTCCTTGCATGGACTCCAGAATCCAGTTTTCACGTCACCTTGTGGTTCAGTAGAAAACAGATTGAAATCCTCAGACGAAGGAGTTCTAAATCCCCTGGGTCAGCTCACACCCTTCTCCGACCCCTAAATCGCTCAGGAGTGGGCACTGGCCACCATCTGGGCCTCCTCCTTTCTCCCGTAAGAAAGGAGGGATTATGGCCTTCCAAACAATGTCATCTCAAGGGCAAAGACAACTTTCTCAGGAGCACCGAGGCACATCACGGGCATTCTAGAACAGTGGTTCCCAACCAAGAGCCCTCGATTTCCTCACAGGCAGAGACTTTCTCTAGCTAGTCCTGAAGTTCAGAAGAAAATCTACAGGCCACAGGGGAAAACGACAACTCTCTCTTCCCTTTTGTCTAGACTTGTATCCGCTCACTGAGGCAGATGACCATCTCAGGTGAAAAGCAGCTCTGCTCTACAGGTATGAGTTTAGTGCATTAAAATGATAAGAAAAGGATTATGGTCGCTTAATTAATAGGGTCTCCACGAATTACAGAAGAGCTGCAAACTGGGGTCCATGCGGGAAACCTGAAAGTTCTGGATGGAGACAAGGTTGGGAACCACAGATCTAGATAGCAGAGGTCTTAGAACATGTCAAGGCCTCCATCAGCACTGGCCCAAGACAAAGGCTCCACAGAAAGCATCTAGCTTCCCTGTTGGGGAGTTACTGCCATGGAAGAACACCCACTCAAGTCCTCACACCCACTCTCCATCCCCTGGGCGTCCACTCTCTTAATCATCTGGGATCACTTACATATTACTCATAGCATCTCCTAGTGGGCATCTGACCTCCAGCCACTGTGCTCCCCAAATTCGACCTGTGAACTTCAGCAGAAAGGACATCTGCTGTAGGGGGATACCTCCTTGGAGATTTTCCCTCATTAAACAGAAGAAAACCTCTCAAATGGACACTTGGGCAAGACTCCACAGCTGCCTCTACAAAACAAAACGTGCCTTTGGATGTTCTATGCTGACTTATTCCCTAGATGTTTGTACAGCTACAGAAGAGTTGACTATAAGTGTGAAAATTTACTTACTCAAAAGAAAAGCCATCTAGTCTTAAAAAAAAAAGTACTATTTAATATAAGAGGAACACACTAATTTAAAAAATGTTTAAGGACAATATCACTGTCCCTATACTGTTTCCAGAGATGACCTCTACTTATTCACTCCAAAAATGTTAAGTAAGCCGTTGATGTCCTCCTGGAGAGAGGCCTTCAGGCAAAGCTCTTTTTGAAACCACTGAGGTTACATCCAGGGACTCGGCCATCTCGCTCAAAAGAGCAAAGGAAAATGAAGAAAGGGGTAAAATGTGGAACCTGGCTTTACGGCTATTCTTTTTCCCTCGATGTGGAACAATCTGGGGACAGGAGCAGGGAGTAAACACCTCAGCAGTACTGGGACGCTCCCTCCTGCTTGCTATCCAGGGGGAAGATAAAGGGCAAAATCAACTACTGTGTGGCCACCTGGAGTTGGATCTTTCATTCCCATCCCTTCTCACAGAGAGGATCCCTTCTTCCAGGAGGGACAGTAGATGCCCTAGATGTTCATGCCTGTGAGCCGACACCAAGTTTAGCCAGAGGAAGACGAGCCCAAAGGCCTTACTGGTAGTCCGTGGAGCTGCCCTTGCGTTTCCGGTTGCAATCCATGCCACCGGTGCCCAGGGGGCTGGAGAGGAGGTCGGTGGCACCTGGGGACATGAAGTCGCTGATAGTTGAAGAAATGTCCATTCTCTGTTCGGCCATTGGAGTCTGGAATAGGTACAAGGAGGCACAGAGGCACGTTTATTTCTACGTGCTCTTCTAAGGTGGAGGACGACCAGGGTGGCTCTGTGGAGGGAAAGGGACTTGATTACAGCACCAACATCTCTCTCACCCAGCCAACCGGATGGAATAGGACCAGGTAAAACTGGAAGGGGCATCATGTTTACTCTAGGAGTTCCTATAGGTAATTTAGGCTCACCCACTCGTTTTTCTTGTAGACACAAAGCTCAGAGAAACTGGGTGGCTTCTCCTAGATCCCCGTGCCAGGGCATGGAAGAACTAAACCAGAACCCAAGGCTCTAGAAGTTACAGCCCTGTGCTCCTCCCACGGAGGGGACCAAGTGTCCCAGATGTTCTGACAGTCCTAAATTAATCTTCTTCTAATCAAATCTAATCAATGAAATAAATATGATCTACCTGTTATCTCTGTATTTTTAAAAATTTATTTATTACTTTATTTATTTTTGGCTGTGTTGGGTCTTCGTTGCTGTGCGCAGGCTTTTTCTAGTTGCGGTGCGCGGGCTTCTGAACGCGGTGGCTTCTCTTGTTGCGGAGCACGGGCTCTAGGCGTGCGGGCTTCAGTAGTTGTGGCACATGGGCTTAGTAGTTGTGGCGCACAGGCTTAGCTGCTCCGCGGCATGTGGGATCTTCCCAGACCAGGGCTCGAACCCGTGTCTCCTGCATTGGCAGGTGGATTCTTAACCACTGCGCCACCAGGGAAGCCCTATCTTTGTATTTTTATTACAAATTTTTATCAAAGTTGTAGGAAAGCAGAAAATATCCTTTCTCAGCCTGTAAGTCCCACTTGGGAGTCAGGAAAAAGTGGTCCCTCTCCATCACTGGCCCAGGCAAAGTCTGTCCTGTCCTCCCAAACTGTCCTTTTGTACTCAGGATTCCACTGCAAGGAAAACCTAGCATAATGAAGTGAAGACACTGCAAACACTTGCAAAACATTTTGAGAATTCATATCTTAAAAGCACAAAGTGAGTCGGCCCAAAGGAGAGGCTGGCAAGTACCTTGCAAGGGACTCCAACTGCAAACCCAGTTGAAGGTGGCCGTGCACTGCCCGCTGTCGGGGTCCAGCTCCAAGTGACGTGACTGGGGCTGTCACTCCCACTCTCTGGGCCCGAGTTTCCTCATCTGCAAAGTGAGAGGCAAGGGTGAGCTCTTGTTTTCACTGTCACTACTGTGCCCACAGATTAGAGATCTGAGCCCTCCTGGTTAGGCATGTGCTGTGTTTTCACTCTCACGACCATTGCTGGAGTGAACATCTTTGTGTGCGTAGCTCTGCACATTTGAGCTATTATCTCTAAAAGTCAGACTGACAGGTCTAAAGGGGACACACATTGTATGTTTTGGTAAATACTGAAACACTGTGCTCCAGAAAAGAACCAATAATTTACATCCCCCAAAAACATCTTTTTTGTCATCTGAAAGAAAAAAAGAAACCTCACTGTTTTTACTTGTAATTTAAAATTATTACGGATGGTGTTCCTACGTTTATATGGGCACTTCTTGGTTTTCCTTTGTGCCCACTCATGTCCTATTTTCCTACCATATTGTCTTTAGGATCGATGGGCCCAACTCATGCTCACCCGGGCACCTGAACTGGTGGGAGAAAAGCATGCAACGATCCCCGACTCCTCTGCTCCATTTACTCTCCCGCTCTGCTACCATACCTGCTCTTTCCTCCTCAAACCTCCAACATCTCCCCAACCCTCATGCTTAGCTGATACATCACTAAGAGGCCAGCGACCACTTTTACCAGCTACCTAGATGCTGCAGGCTAGGACCCCAGCCCCAAAGCATGCTGACCCCATCCTCTCTTACTAGTCCAGACCATCCGCCCCAATCCTGCATCATCCACTTCCCCCACTCTAAAGCATCACTCCCATTAGGATAAGAACACACTGAAACAACTCTCATCTTGCGGGGGAGAAAAACACAACTTTTTTGAACTCCACTCCCTTCCAGTTACTGCCCCAATTCTTTGTTTCCAATTGCTTTCCTCTTCCCTCGCTATAACTCAACTCAAATCAGGCTTTTGTCCCCATCATCCCACTACAACAGCCCCTGTTGGGTTCACTGGTGACCTCCTCATTGCTAAATCCAACAGCAAGTTCTCCATTCCCTCCCTACTCGGCCCCTCAGCACATCTAATAGAGCTGATCTCTCCCTCCTCCCTGCCTCTCAGCTTCATGGTTCTCCTACTTCAGTGGCCACTCCTCTTTGGTCTCTTCAGCTGGTTCCTCTCATCTCCTCACCTCCAGCTGTCCTCGGCCTTCCTCTCTGTCTATACTCACTCCCTAGGAGATCTGTCTAGTTTCATTGCTTCAAATACTATATATGCTACGACAACTCCCATATTTACATCTCCAGCCCAGATCTCTCCCCAAATTCCAAACCTGTATAACCAACCATCACCCTGACATCTCCCTTTGACTATACAACGGAAACATGAAACATCCATAACCAGTCCCTGGTTCTCCCCAAGCCAAGCCTCTTGCTCATGCCCAGGTCAGTAAGTGGCACTTCAATCCTGCTTGCTGCTCAGGCCCCTGACTCCTTTCTTTTCTTCACAACCGGCATCCAATCCATCAGCAAATCTTATCAGCTCAAGATTAAAAAAACATCCAAAATTCAACCAGTTCTCCCCTTTTTCTTTCATATTTCTGCTCAGATGAAACTTCATCAGTGAAGCTTCCCTGAAGAGCCACATAATATGACCTCCCCACCAACTCCTCCTAACCACCCCAGGGCCTGCTTAATTTTTTCCCATCGCCCTTATCAGCATTTGGCCTGCAATAATCTACTTAATTTACTGGCTGTCCTCTCCATTAGACTATAAGCATCAGAAGAGCAGGGACTTTGGTTTACTGCTTGCACCCTTAGTGCCTAGAACACTTTCCAGCACACAGTAAGCACTCAATAAATGCATGTTGAATAAATAAATTTGTATATTAGGAATATTAATCTTTGCTCGTCACAGATGTTGTAAATACTTCCCCCCGCTTCTGCCTTTTAACTTTGCTTATGGTATTTGTATGTGATACTAAAGTGACATGTTTTAAAAACCTTGTCACCCCAAAATAATAAAATTCTCTTCTTTGCTAATGTTTTTATAATTTTTTAAAAAAAATTTAGTTCTTTAATCCACTTGGAAATTATTTTTGGTACACGACCTAAGGGTGGGAATTTCTTACTTCTCTCCAAATAGACAGTTGTCCCAACACCACTCACTAGACCATGTGTCCTGTTACCTGTCACTTGAAATGCCATCTTTATTGATTCGTTTTCTATTTCTGGACTTGCTCTTCTTTTCCTTTGATCTGCTTATTTCCATTCTGGTACCACACTATTTATGATTGTGGCTTTATAATACATTTTAATATCTGGTAAAACGATTCCTTTCCTGCTTCTTACTCTTCATTTTTAGAAATTTCCTGGCTAGTCTGATGTAATCTTCGAGGAGTATTTTATAATCATTTAATCACATTAAAGGCCCTGCCGCAGCTGTAGATTTTGTTGTTATTATTATCATTATTACTGACATTAAGAGAAGTAGGCCAGCAGTGAGCACAGACCTCAGGGTCTCGGTGACCCTTTGGGTGTCAGACCTGTGGTGCCCCCTCTAGCCCCCACTCCTCTTTTTGAACAGCCATACATTTGCATGAGGTGGAAAATTTCAAGTTCCAGGGCTCCTGGAAGAAACCACACTTCCTGAGGGAAGGACTACCATCGGAGCTGCCAATGACAGTCACTCTAGGCAGGGGTGGGTGGGATAGGATTGTTACCTGAAGTTACGGTTCTTAAACCCCAGATCCACCTTGGGAGAAGCAAGGGGCCACTGGACTTGTTGGTCACCTCAAAGCAATTTTCATGTTTTGTCGCTTCCTTTCAGGCAGTCAACTTCTTCCAGAAACCTACAGTGGGGCCCACAGGAAAAGAAATCCCAGACAGGTCACTTTGGAGTAAATGAAAAGTCTCATAGCAGCTGAGGAAGATGGGGAACTTGCTCATGACTCCTGATTACAGGGAGCAATGCTGAGCTGACCGTCCCGTCCTTCAAATGCCTGTTAAACTCAACTGCAAACACATGAGGAAGTCTGCCAGGAGGTATTTTCTGTGAAAAACAACGCCTTTTGAATTACTAAATGTAAATTCTTGGACACGGCCTTAAGAGGAAGAAGATAATTATATTTTTCATTCTCCTACTGGGTCAAAAGCAATAATAACAGTGAACAGTGACTGAGCGTGTACTTGGCGTCAGGCGCTGTTCTTACTGCACCACGTAGATTAACTCACTCAGACCTGAAAATAACTCTGAGGTAAATACTGTTGTTTCCACATTTTACCGAGAAGATCGAGGCAGAGAGACGTGAAGAAACCAGCCGAGGTCACATAGCAGGAGAGCAGTGGGGCTCCAGGAGCTACACCTGCCAATAACGACGCCACTCAACGCTCTCTCCAGCCAGGTGAGTTGCCTAAATGCACACAACGAGGAACCACAGAAAACAAGTCTTCAGGAAACATTAAGCCAAGACAAAATGCCAGCAGGGCCGGTACCTGAAACCGCTGGGAGTGAGCTCAGACGCTGAAAGAAAATGTCCCTGAACATGTGGTAGAGAAATCAGTTCTGAAAAGCTGCTCGTGTTAAATTAAAGCGGAGGGAGAGTTTGCTGCCCTGCCCACCTCCTGCTGGCCCTGCGACCCCTGTGGGAGGAACAGGCTCTGAAGGAAGAAATGGGCTGCATCTGCCCCCACTACTCCCTACCTGCTCCACCTTGAGATGGAAAGACAGATTTTAAATGGGGCCTTCCTGACCTTCCTGAAGCACAAATGCTGGCGCTTCACATTCCGCTGGCTAATTCTTGCATCTTCAATGACCTGCTTTTGTCTTGATCATTATAAAGGTCTTCAAATGAATATCCAGGGATAGAACAGACCGTGTCCTCCCGATTTATTCTTCCTTGCAGTCTGGTTCAGAAACCCTCACTGTCTGACACGGGTAACCCTGTCTGGGCAAGTGCAAACGATGTGACCAGGAATTCTGGACTCCCAGTCCCTAAGCCTCGATGGATAAGCAGCAGGGATGCAAAGTCCCCAGGGCAGGGCTGCTTGGGGGAGGCTCAACACACACAATCTCATCTAAATCTGATTCCCCATCCAGGTCCCACACTATCCTGCCAGCCCCCAAATTCGCAACCCAGGATCCACCCTGGGCGACCTCCCTTCTCCTTCTAACAGCCCAGAGCCCACACTTGGCCCTCGGATGGGTGGGCCCAGCCACTTCATCCATCCTTTACTCATCGCCTCCATCCAGGCTGCTCCCCTCTCCAGTCTCGTCCCCTCCTCACTGTGGTCAGAGTAGGACACCCCCTTGCTTAAAATACTTGAGTGGCTTCATTGCTCTCCCCAAGCCTTCCAGATAAAACCCCAAAAACCCCTAGCAGGATACACCAGGCCTCCGCAAAGGACGTGCTCGCTCTCCAGCCCGACAGCTCATCTGCTACCCAAGGCGCCAGGCTGCTGAAATACTTAAGTTCCCAAGAGCACGCAGCCGAGAGCACGAGGCCTCAGCTGTGCCCACTTTGTTTTACAGGTGTGGCTCCCTTTACCCACTCGGTCACCGCGTGAACGCCTGCGTGCCTTGCAAGTGACCCCAGGTGTACCCTCAGAGAAGCCTCCAGCTCTCCCCGGCTGCTCTGCCCCTCCCCCTCCCCGCTGCGGCCTCTCCGCCTAGACCCCGCCCCTTCCCGCCAGCTGCGCCTGGATCTCACGGCTCAGCATCTCCCAGCACCATGCCTTGCATTTTCTTTCCCCCACTTCCCTGAAATTTAGATAAAGGTTCTCCGTACCAAACTCCATACGAAATTTCTTATTTTGATCATTTTTTTCCAGCACTCATGTTTACTTTATAGAAATAATAAATGCTAACATAGATTTCTGGCACTGTAGTTTGCAAAACAAAAACCATGTTTCATTATATGCTTGGACAAGGTAAGGAAGCTGAATCAGCTGTGACAGTTATTTTTTGGAAAACCGTTTTCTCTCCAGGAAGGTGTTCTTAGATGTAAGACAATAAATGGAACAACGAAAGAAAAGGGACAAAAAACGTCTTCTGTGCTAACTACTTCCAGAAGAGACTTGAGCCAAGAGAGGGGCTCCAAGAGGCCAAAGGTACCTGCGAGAGGGACCCTTGCTGACTGGGGGCTCAGGGCTGGTCCTGGTGCTGCCATCCAAGTGACACATAGCGAGGACGCTCTTGGGAGAGCCTGGCCATGGTCCTGGAGTCAGGGGTCACACGTGTGCCCACTTCTGACCTAGAGATTTCTGAAGGTGGGAGGGAGGCTCTCTGGGTGGCCAGAGAAAGCCAGGCATGAAGGGACCTGGGACGTGTTCCTGGCAAGAGCTTGGGGGCACCCTCTGTCCCACCTCAGTCCCCTTGTGCTCCTCGGAGCATAGGGAGAAGATTCTCTGGGGCTCCACACAAAGGAGCAAGGGTGCTAGCAGGGGTGAGCTTGTCAGCCACTGTTAGGTGCCCAAAGGAGACAGCTGGTACTCGGAGCAGAGCGGGGCAAGGCTGAAGCGCCCCTAAAGAAACCCACACACACCATCCACAGGAAGATGGCCACAGGGTGCCCTCCAGTTGTGCACCAGGCATCTCTGGGCTTTCCCTCCTCCCTGCCCAGAATGACAAGTAGAGAAAGGGGAGCGTGTGGATTGTACCAAGGTTCACACCATTAGCTGCTCTTCTGTGTGGGAAGTCGGCAGGCTGCCTCATGCCAAGCCTGGCCAAGTGACTCACCCTGATGGATGAACGTGAGTGGAAGGGACAGTGGCAACCTTCAAACTGACCTTTACTGTGTGCCCCCGTTTGTGCCGAGACCAGCGACTCCTGGATAGAGGCTCCTCCTTTAGCCAAGACCCTATATGGATGCAGCATGAACAAGAAGTAAACCTTGGCCACTGTGAGCCCCTGAGATATTGAGGTTGTTTAATACCAGGGTGACTGGCTCTTCTGTTTGCCTCTGACCTTCCTGATTTAGCACTGAAGGTCCTGCATCCCCGGAAACCCCTTGGTCCCCTAGTTCTCCCCGCTGTATCACTCATCGCAAGCCGACTGACACAGGCAGGAAGAAGGAAATAGACTCTGATCCTGGAGCCACAGACCAAGCCTGACCTGGGAGGAGGGAGCGGGAACAGTGGCGGTCACACTGGTGGAGTTTAATCTTCACAGTAACCTATCTGTTAATTATGGTCATTAACCCAAATTTCCAGGTAAGGAACTAAGCATTGAAGAGGCAAAGACATCTCGCTTAGCAAGTGGGGACTGAAACCCACATGTGTCTGGCTCACCAGTAGTGGTTCTTTCTTCTGCCACACCACTGCCCATCCTGCCCCCAAAGCCACCCCTACAAAGGAAAATACAAATGCCCCAAAAACAAGCACTCCTGAGGAAGGAATCAGGGAAGTGTGAGGAGAAGCAATCCTGGTTCAGGAAAGCTACAGAAAGTGAAGTAAGAAGTTGTCTGTGGGCTTCCTGGAAGCCAGGGCAGAGAGGGAAACGCTCCTCTTACTTTATTAGGGTTAGCAGGGAGAGGTATCTGTCCAAGAGACTTGTTGGGGGTTTTTTTTTTGGCCACTCCAGGTGGCTTGCGGGATCTTAGTTCCCCGACCAGGGATTGAACCTGGGCCCCAGCAGTGAAAGCACCGAGTCCTAACCACTGGACCGCCAGGGAAGTCCCCAGGAGACTCTTTCTATGTGACCTGAGCAACGCTGTGCCGAACGGCTCTGGCTCTGGGGAAACAAGCTTTGTGAAAGGACAGAGGGCTTCTCCCTTTATAAAATAGGACCCTGGTAAAAGCGTGTTTCCCCTCCTGCCCCCGCCTGCAGGTGTTAACAGCTGGATGGAGCTCTACTGAGACCACTTTGTGAAGCCTCAGGACGTCATGGCTTTTGATGATGTTTAATAAAAGGGCACAGCTTAGGAAAATATGGACGATAGTGAATCAACACCCTTGCTTACCCGTGTCTAGCAGCTACATGCTCACCGATCTACTTTGCCACAAAACCCCTAGCTGCCTGCAAGGACCCCTGTGTGGCCACCTCTGCATCCCCACCACCTTCAAGGCGCTGGCCCTGGACACAGCATCTGCTCCAAAGTACTGTCCTTCCCCCATGCAGAGGAGCGGGGCAGCTGGCCCCAGTTCCATTCTCCATATTCTCAACTCAAGGTTTAATGAGGGGATGAATGTGTGGAGTTGCTCTGGTCTGTTCAGATGGTGGTGGCCTTTGAGCAGAGGTGAGAGACTGAAGGGCCCCCGTCCCCTCTGCAAGTCCCCCTGATCCTCTGGTTACTCTGAAATTTTGTGGGGAGTTTGGCTGCCTCGCTTTGCAACAGACGGATTTAGAGAACATTCACCCATGAGACCAGGTGCCTCGACCCTAAGGTAACCGGGGTTTGCACCACGATCAATCAGCAAGCATTTCTTTAGCCCTAGTGGAAGCCAGGGCACTGGGGACACAGGAGGGTCTGTTTAAGATCCCCTCAATCCTGATCACTGCAATAGGCAGGGCCGTGCCTGCAGTTGTGCAAGCAGTGCACTGTCCCATGTCAGTGTACCTGTGCCTCTGTTAAGTGGCAGAGATTTGTGGCGCCATTACTACAAATTTCCAGCAGGTGGCAGTCAAGTATCTTGAGGAAGAAATGCCTTTTTCCCCCTAGCTGTGGGGCATTTGTGAGGTACAGGAGCAGAACAGAGGAGAAAATGATTAGCTTACTTGCAAGTGTGTGTGGGGTAATGGAAGGAGAAGGGACCAGGGAGGAGGGGAGACTTGAACCAGGTTTGCCTGGTGGACTGGATGATTAGAATGATGTTCTGAGCAGAGGAGAGCTCATTTGCAGTGGCTGTCAGGGGCCTGGGGAGAACCCCGTTTGTGGCACTTGTGTACCCAGTCCTACTGGAAACTCTAGATGCTTGGGAATCCTGAAATCAAACAAAAATCAAGGAGCTTGCATTTGGAACGATGGGGCTTAGAGAGCCTATTGAGAGGGTCTCACAAGAGGCAGGGGTTGGGAATCCTGGAGTAGTTTGTGAATCAAAACAAGGCTGGTCTGGGCTTCCCTGGTGGCGCAGTGGTTGAGAGTCCGCCTGCCGATGCAGGGGACACGGGTTCGTGCCCCGGTCCGGGAGGATCCCACGTGCCGCGGAGCGGCTGGGCCCGTGAGCCATGGCCGCTGAGGCTGCGTGTCCGGAGCCTGTGCTCCGCAACGGGAGAGGCCACAACAGTGAGAGGCCCGCATACTGCAAAAAAAAATAACACAAGGCTGGTCGGACTTCCCTGTTGGCACAGTTGTTGGGAATCCGTCTGCCAATGCAGGGAACACGGGTTCAACTCCTGGTCTGGGAAGATCCCACACGCGGCAGAGCACTAAGTCCGTGGGCCACGACTACTGAGCCTGAGCTCTAGAACCCATGCACCGCAACTACTGAGCCCGCGCGCCTAGAGCCTGTGCTCCACAACAAGAGAGGCCACTGCAACGAGAAGCCCGCGTACTGCAGCGAGGGGTAGCCCCCGTTCACCGCAACTAGAGAAAGCCCGTGCCAGCAACGAAGACCCAACACAGCCAAAAATAAATCAAATAAATAAGTTTTTAAAAAAACAACAAGGCTGGTCTACGTGGAAAAGGGCCTCAACACCACTGATGGAAGAGAGTCTACAGCATTCCAGTCTTAGAGGGCTACTGAGGGCTGTTAGGAAGACTCTGAGATCTACCTAAAAGGCACAATACAGAGCACGCACCTAGCCCAGCAAAGGGACTCAGTAAATGTTTGTTGAACGAGTGATAAAAGGGACACCTTCTCAGACCGTTGCCAAGTCTGTCACTGAAGTACAGGAAAGAGAACAGCCTGAGGAACAAGCTACAGCCCCACTGTGCTTTCTGGGAGGACTCTTGGTCCTGGATGGGGATGTACGGACTACTGATGGCACCTGTGTGGGAAGTGGCCCAATTCCAGCCCGACAGCCGAGCAGCTGCCCAAACTGAGGTGGATCATGATATGGAGGCAAAGCAGACAGGTCATAAAGAAGGATCATAACTTTCTGGACACTTGCTGAAGGAGAATTTTTATTTTATGTGCAGAAAACAGTGAGTGGACAAGCAGGTCCAGATTATTCCCTTAACAGGTTTGATAAAAAAGACTGCAGAATAACTTGGAGTCTCAGGAATGTCCGATTCCCCTTCAAATATCCATGAGTCACCTGAAAAGGGAACTGATATTCCTTATGGCTTTTAATGCACCAGGCCCTTTATGACACAGTGGTTGGGAGCATGCTCTCTGCTGAGAAGTGATGGTCAGGTTTCAAATCCCGACTCTACCAGGTATTAGTGTCTGGGGTGCAAATCTCAGTTCCAACATATACACGGCCTTTAACTTTGCGTGTCAGGGTCTCCTGACCTGGGAGATACAGATGATAACATTACCTACCTCAGAGCTGTGGTGGAGAAAGGAGATGAAGAAAGTGCTTAAAGTGGTATCTGGCACAAATAAACCCTCTATACGTGTTAACTATTATTATTTTGTCATTTAACCATCACAAAAGCTCTATTAGGTGGCTGATGTCATCTCTCCCACTTTAAAAATGAGGAAACTAAGTTTCAGAGAGGTTAGGTAACTTGACCAAGGCCAGGGATTTTATAGGAAGGTAGATTTAAACCCAGGTCAGTCCTATCTAAAGCCCATAGCCTTTCCACTATGTGGCATGGCCTCCATGTAAAATGAAAAATGGGCACATTCCAGAGTATGCTGTTATGAAATTCTTCACACCAGCACTTCCCAAAGATCTCTCACTGAATACCAACCCCATGAAACTTTAATGATGTTACATGGGGGGAAAAAAATCAGTGGCCAAAGAAGCGTGGGGAATTCCGGGCTAAATGCTGGGTTTCTCCTCTGCAGGGCTTCTCGGAACCTTAAACAGGGCCCTGCAGAGGGCGAAGTCCGGGAGCAGCGGGGCCTCCACCTGCCCACAGATGCTGGTCCACACGTTTTCCTTCACCTAACATCTAGTGGACGAAGGTTGGATGGGGCACATTAAGGGGAACCTTGCTCTGCAGAATCATTCAGGATGCAGGGATCCTGCTTCCCCTCCTTCCCTGCCTATTTCCTCGCCAGAAGGTGGTTGGCATGGCTTTGTCAGCCTCCTGGCTCCTCTCAGAAAAGACGAAGGTCTGAGGACCCTGTCCCACTTTGCCCCGTGCGTGGTCCCTGGCCGCTTCCTCCGCCCAGTGCCGGCCCTCTGCCTCTCAGCACCCACATGCATTCAGCCCACCCACCAGCCCAGGCCCAGGGTTTCTCTGCATTGCCTGGAGGACCACAGTGGAATCTGAAGCTGCCGGGGGGTTCACATGTGCTGCCTCCCTGGAGGATGCAGGCCTTGTTCTCGGCGCCCCAGTGCCGGGGAGGCAGGGCGTGCTCCGTACCTGTCACATCCTGGCTGCTCTGGGAGGCCACCTCCCGAGGGCCAAGCTCTCCTCCTGGCCCTCAGCCCTGACACACCCCTGCATTTGATGATGGTACAGGGGTGCTCATCAGGAGGGACCAGTGAGTCACATTCAGTAACCAGAGACACACAGCCTGCCTCCAGGCTGTTGGGGGCTTTTTCTTTTCTTTTCTTTTCTTTCTCCTTGTTCCCCCCCTTCTTTTTTTAAAAGCTACAGGATAAGAGAATAGAGCTTGGCCCTAAAGACTCAGGGGAAGAACGCTCTTTCCACCAAAACACCTGCTGCCTGAAGCTGAAGAAAGTCCTAGAAAACATCTGCATCTTGTTCTAAAGGAAACAGAAGGATGCACTGCTGTTACTGGCGGTAAAGAGAAGGCTGCTGGTGTGAGGGGAGCAGAGTCAAAGATGGGGCAGCCCGAAAGGTGCTATGAGTTTTGGGGCGGGGCTGTGGATGAGCGCAGGCTGGGACAGGCGGCAGGGGGTGGACCTGAGCAGGGTTGAGACTCAGAGAGGAAAAGGCATGTGCCTCCTTTGAGAATGTGGGGAAGGGAGAGAGGAGGACAGAAAATGGGAAGAATATCGAGCAGTGGTGAAAAGAGATGGAGCAGCCTTCGCCTTTCTGCCGTGGCAGGGAGCAAGGCCGACTGCAAAGTCGGGAGGGACCTGAGGACAGGCCGGGAAGCGGTGCAGAGCAAGGGTGGGCAAGGCCGTGCACTGGGGGCTTATCCAGGCCTGTGACCTACCCGAACCTCCCCCGGCAGGAGCAGAGGAAGAGCCAGGGTTCTGCCCTGGAAGGCGGGGCAGGCGGGGCATGGACGAAAGGGTGAGGGGATGATGTGGGTGTGAAGAGAGGTAGGACGGGGCGGTGGTCAGTCCTCTGGAGCCAGACAGCCTGGGTTCAGCTCTGCTACTTACTAGCTGTGTCCTGGGCCAGTTCCATAACCCTTGGGAGCTGCAGTCTCCTCACCTGGAACAGGAGGAGGATCCTTCCTCAAGACTGAATGAGGTCAGTACATGAAAAGCACTTAGGATGCCCGTCGGGTTAACTGTGGTTACTGAAATGGATGAGCTGTGAGGTGAGACAAGGAGAAGGCTGGGGGAGGTAAGCACAGAGTTCACAGAAAGCAAACTCAGACCACAAGTCTGGGGTGAAGGGGCTCAAAAATGGTGGGAGCCGGAGCGCCTGGGGCGGCAGGGAGTGCCTGGCAAGTGAACAGTGAGCTCTGGGAGCAGAAGGCAGCCGATGAGCAACGGGGAAAGGCCCGGAGAGGGACCTGCAGGGTAGAGACCATGCCAGAGGCCCGCGTCTTGCAGCTGGAAGCCCTGAGGGCTCCTCAGAATTTGAGAGGAAGGTGCTACTTTAAGAAGTCCATTGGGCTTCCCCGGTGGCGCAGTGGTTGAGAGCCCGCCTGCCGATGCAGGGGACA
>NW_006799037.1:3792210-3792478 GCF_000442215.2 Lipotes vexillifer | reverse complement strand
CGTGAGCCATGGCCGCTGAGCCTGCGCGTCCGGAGCCTGTGCTCCACAATGGGAGAGGCCACAACAGTGAGAGGCCCGCGTACCGCAAAAAAAAAAAAGGAATCCAACCTCTTCGTTTGACAGTCAATGAAACTAAAATTAGAGAAATAACTCCTACGGAAAGCTGGGAAGAGGATAATGAGAAAGTTAGATCAACAGGTGATAATAACAAAACGTTAGAGTGACCCAGGAAGACGAGATGGCGAAAGCAAAGGACGACGATTTCCCT
>NW_006799037.1:3766048-3792167 GCF_000442215.2 Lipotes vexillifer | reverse complement strand
CCTACAGAGATGGAGACCGCAGGAGAAGCAGAAGCCAGTGGCTGACAGCATCACCCAGGGCTGGGCTGCATGGGGGACGCTGGTGGGGGAAACACCCGGCTAAGAAGGGTCAGGGGCATGGTCCCACCCACCACAGGATTTGGCTGATGGGTAAGGAGGCCTCAGAGGGCTACCACGGCCCCAAAGGCCAAAAGCAATGCATCCAACAGAACTTACTAAGCATCCATATACGCCAGGTAATTTCTAGAGTGAAAGAATTGGTAATTTGAGTAAACTTCCACCACAAATTGCCTGTGGCAGTCAAATTTCAATTCAGGATGACTGTGTCATAATGAAGACACTAGGAGTGTGCTGTCCCACGATGATTCATTAATCTTTCAACAGACATTTACTGAGAGCCCCCAGGTGCCAGGCACTGTTCTCCACAGCAGGGCTGGGGCAGGGGACAAGGAGCCTTCTGCTCGTCTGGCATACATTCCAGTGACCAAGGCAAGCAAAGCGTTAAAAGCTGAATGATTCTGGGAGGTGGGGAGAAAGTCGGAGATGGGGCAGGAGGCACACTGGGCAGGAAAGTCGAACTGTGGGGAGATGGCGGTGGGGAAAGGAGTGCTGCAGGTGAGAAGAGCCAGGGCAAAGGGCTGTGGTGGAGGCCACAGGGTGCCAGGCAGACCTCTGTAAGGACCTTGGCTTTGACCCTGAGTGAAACGGCGATGACATGATCCCACGTGGGATTTAAGTCTGGCTGCAGTGTTGAGAAGAAACCATGAGGAGGGTGGATCCTGTCGGGGGTCTGTGCGTGTGTACGCGGTGGGGCTCTGTGTGCATGTGCGCTTCTGCGGTGGGGCTCTGTGTGCGCATGTGTGCAGTGGGGCTGTGTGTGCACGTGCGCATGTGTGCGGTGGGGCTCTGTGCACGTGTGTGGGGGTGGGGCTCTGTGTGCACGTGTGTGCGGTGGGGCTCTGTGTGCGCGTGTGTGCGGTGGGGCTCTGTGTGCGCGTGTGTGGCGGTGGGGCTCTGTGTGCATGTGCGCGTGTGTGCAGTGGGGCTCTGTGTTCATGTGTGCGTGTGTGGCGGTGGGGCTCTGTGTGCGCGTTGTGTGCGATGGGGCTCCGTGTGCGTGTTTGTGGCGGTGGGGCTCTGTGTGTGCGTGTGTGCGATGGGGCTCTGTGTGCGTGTTTGTGGCGGTGGGGCTCTGTGTGTGCGTGTGTGCGATGGGGCTCTGTGTGCGTGTTTGTGGCGGTGGGGCTCTGTGTTCACATGCGCGTGTGTGCATGAGTGTATATGGGGTTGAGGAGTAAAGAGAGCACCACCAGTGAAGGCCAGTAAGGAGACAACTACAGTAGTCTGGGGAAAAGATGATATGCTTCAGGCCTGGTCTGAGGAGTGGCTAAAAGAATTCTAGATATATTTGCAGGCAGGCTGTGCTGATGATGGATGGATGCGAGGTGTAAGAGGAGGCGGGGCTGGGTGGCCATGGTGGGGTGATAAGAAGCTGTCGATTATTGATATATTGTGAGGGAACAGCCGGCAGGATTTCATGTCTTTCTGCTGTGAGGGGTGTAGCCGGTCTGTAAACTACACAAAGGCCCCCAGCCCAGGGGGCCAGTGGGGGTGAAGATCCCACCTGAGCTCCCCTTGCCAGGCAGCGTGCCCCGTGTGACAGCTGGAGGAAGAGGTGCCTTCTTTTCATCCACCCAGCAGGGCAGGAGCTGTTGGTCTGGATCGTGCTGAGTGGGGGCTCTGCATCACCAACCACAGTGCAGCCCACGTACCCACCTCCTGCCTTCCTGGAGCAGCGCCCACCTCCTGTTGGCTGAGTAGCCCACGTGCTGAGGATGGTGCTAGCCCTTACCCAACTCATTTGGTCCTCAAAATGACCTTTTGGGGATGGTAAAAAAATCACCATCATGTAATAGATGGCACTGAGGCTCAGAGAAGTGTAGCAACTTGTCCAAAATTACACAGCTGGAACGGAGGAATCAGGGACAGAGCCCCAATGTGCCTAACTCCAGAGCCAGGACTCTGTACACACTTTGTTGCTTCAGAGACTCAGCAAAGAAAAGCAAAAGCTCCATCCCAAGCAGGAGGAAGAGGTAGGGCCGGCTCTCACCCATCTGCCTCCCGCCTACAGTGCAAGGATGCCCAAACGGGTCACAAGGCCGTGAATCGACCAGAGTGCTGGGGGCACGGCAGGTGTTCTAAACTGGTTAAACAGTTAACCAGATGATCCTTCCTGTTTCAACTCGGAATGACTGGGAACCTTTGTGAAATGCACTTGTCCACTTGCCTGCCCTGGCAAGCACAGTTTGAGGGAGACGATGTAATTGTGTGATGAGGCCTCCTGCCAGGGCCCTAGATCTAAGATGTTCATCTGAGTGTTTCCTGACCCCAGGAATAACCCTGCAAGTTCCTCTTTTAACTAAAATGGAATCAGCTTGTTTTCTTTCATTGGTCTCCTTCCTACACAAGGAATAAACAAAATTTCAGTGATTTCAGTTTCATTTTTCTGAGCTTTGGTTACAGCAAGTGAATGTTACATGTCTAAGAATCTGAAACAACATTAGTTGTAGAGCTCAAGATACTTTTTCTGAGAAAATATGCAGTGCAGGAATCACAACAAAAATAACAACACAAAAACTGCAGCAGCAGAAACCACACACTGGGCTTTTATTCTGTGCCATGCAGTGTTTTTTTCATTTAGTTCCCAATTAGAAAGTAACTAAGTCTCAGAGAGGTCAAGTAAACTGCCTGTAAATCCTCAGTGCATGAGTGGGAAAGCCAGGATTCAAACTCAGGTCTGTCAGACTCCAAAGCTCTGTGACAGGTAAAGGAGTTATTATCCTTTCTGAATTAAGTGGAACAAAACAAAAATAAAACCTGCTGTAAATCAATAAAAAGGCAATCACCCTAGTGGAAAAATAAAGATTATGAATAGGTAATTCACAAAATTCACACAATCCATTTGCGGAGGCGGAGGCCACAAAATAACAAAAACAAACTTGGTAAAAAGCAAGAAGCCTGACTGGTTTTCCTTTTGGTAAAGATCTACACATGGATGTTAAAATAAATAAATATATACATACAGATGGGAGGGGTGAAAAAAACAGAGATGGCAAAGATGAAAAAAGATAATAAAAACTATGTTTTAGACTCTTTAAGATTATATATTTTCGGGGCTTCCCTGGTGGCGCAGTGGTTGAGAGTCCGCCTGCCGATGCAAGGGACGTGGGTTCGTGCCCCGGTCCGGGAGGATCCCACGTGCCGCGGAGCGGCTGGGCCCGTGAGCCATGGCCGCTGAACCTGCGCGTCCGGAGCCTGTGCCCCGCAACGGGAGAGGCCACAACAGTGAGAGGCCCGCGTACCGCAAAAAAACAAAAACAAACAAACAAAAAGAAGATTATATATTTTCTAAAACAGCCAGGGGAAACATCCAAACATCTTATTTCTCTGGCAATGGATGCAGTAAAATTCTGACTTCTATTATATATCCTTATGTAAAAGGACATTTCTAAGATAAGTGAAACCATTTCTTTTTATTTCAAGTCTATCCTAAGGTTTCTCCAGCTGATTTATAGGCTAAAATACACACACACATTCTCTCTCCTTCTCCCTGTCTCTCTCGTACTTTCAAAGACTCAATACAAATATTTTCAACATTCTTTTCATTCTCTTGAAATAAAATTTTTCAATAATATAACCTTACCAACACTTATAATTTCAAAAACAACATGACCGTAATACAAAGAAGAAAAAAAATATAGTTAAAATAAAATAATATGTCTATCAATACACAAAGATTGGACACAGCTACTCGAGAGACATAGTGAAAGATATAATGAGATGCTTGAATCTATTTATAACAAATAGGTAAACCTCATATACCTGGTGGTTGTGTTCCTGGAAAATTCAGTATATATTAAAAACATGCAAAAATTATTTATGTTTATATGTAAAATGGAGTCAGATTCTAGGCCCAGATCATTATAAACAGGGTCTCACCTACATGAATGCCCACTGAACTTTGGGAAGTTGGGTAGGATGTTGGACAATCCTTTATTCTCCACGTATTACATCCAGCATCCCTGCTGCCCCCCAGTGAAAGCCCTGTGCCCCAAGTTGTGACAGCCCAACCACCCTGCACATTCCTGAGATGTCCTATAGGGGGCGCTACGTACCCATTCACAACCAGTAATACATTTCACCTGCATTTTCTACAAAGAGAAGGGTCAAGGAGGGCTTAAGATATTTACTCAAAGCCATATAGGAAATCAACAGCAGAGTATACAGTAGAGGAGGAAGGGAATTATTATAATATTTATGTTTGTTAAGTGTTAGACATTGTGCCAGGTGCCTTTTGTTATGTCCATCCAGGATCTCATCTAATCCTCCTACCAACCTTGGGGTTAGTTCTATTAGCGTCCCCAGTTTTCAGACAGAGACACTATGTATCAGGGAAGCTAGGACGTTGCTCAGGGCCCCGTTTTAGGTAACTAGAGAACTAGATTTTATCCAGTCCTTTTTCTATTGCTTCAAGCTGCTCTCCCTCTAGGTTTTGGGCCCACACCTTGGAAACGAGGTCCCTCACTTTGCTGCTTATCTCTCGGAAATAGTAACTGGGATACACGCTATCTGAAAAGCAACCGACAAAGAGGAAGATGGTTCAGTCCGTTTCTCAGCCCTTCTGGCTCAGCCAGTGTGGCCAATGCCTGGACCAGGAAAGCCCAGGGGCACCTGAACACAGGAAGCAGACTCTTGATAAAGTCATGAATCACCTTTTCCTGGATTCTTGGAGGAACCTGGCCTGAGCTGCCAGGGTCAGGGCAGGATGACCATCGTGACTGCAGGCTGGGTCTTGGGGACTGTTCCTGCCCCAGAAGACCCCATGCCTCCACGGTCCCACTCCACGCCTCACAAGACGGCCGGCAGCTGAGGGGCTGGGGCCCACGCCACTGAAGCAGGAAGGGCCGGACAGTGAACGACGTCTTGGTCACCAAACTTTGAGGTACCATCAGGTGTGGGGAACGGTTTGAAACAACAACTACAGCTTCATGGCACATCTGCCTCTGCTTATCTAACCCTCAAAACATCCCTAGGAAAAGGTACTGTTATTTCTATCTTACAGAAGAGCAAAAAGACTGCAAGTGACTCACACTTACACAGCTGGTGAAGGGCAAGACCAACACTCAAGCCCAGGTTAGACCGGCCCTGACACGCCCCTTCCCACGTCCCTCTCCTGCCCTTCCAAAACCCTTCCTGAGGCATATGCATTTCAGGAGAATGTGTATTCGGCACCTGCCATCCCAGCTTTGGAGGGTAGGTGGGCCTTGCATCCCTCTACTCCACAACCGCTGGGGCTGTTCTGGGAGACTGAACGTTGGATTAGGAACTTGAAGATATGGTTCAGTCTTAGAATTCTTAGGCACCTTTCTCCCTCTGCTTTCTGGCAACAAAATCACGACGAAGCATTTTGAACAAGAAACCTATTGCATTTGACTTCATGTGCAGGAAAAGAAAATACTAAGAGCCCACATTTGTCACCCTGATCTAAACTCACTGCATCATGAACCCTGCAGGCCTGGCAGAGTTCAGATGAACCCATTTGTTGGTGACAAGGCAAAGGCCTCTGGGGACTTCCCTGGCGGTCCAGTGGTCAAGACTCCGTGCTTCCAGTGCATGGGGCGCGGGTTCGATCCTTGGTTGGGGAACTAAGATCCCACACACCGCATGGCCAAAAAGTAAATAAATAAAAAATCAAAAAAATTTTAAAAAAGAAAACAAAACAACAACAAAAACAAATTCTGAGGAGGTTTCATAGGAAATGGTTCAACTCAGGCTCCCTTCCAATGATTTCTTGCAAAATAAGTCAAAGTAGGACCAGCCCCAATCTAACGCACCACGGGCTTACTTTTAGCGCTAAGATTATGAGATATTATAGCTCTGTGGCTCAGTCTTCACTCTGCCACTTCCTTGTGTGATTCTGGCCAACATCTGACCTCTGCTCCTCAGGTTCCTCACTGGCAAAATGCAGATATTGACAGTACCCACCTCATAGGTGATTGTGAGTAGTAAGATAAGTCATATACGGAGCTGAGAACAGTGCCTGGCCCATGGTAAGCACTCAGTGAATGTTGCCAATCATTAATATTAATGTGGACTGCCACGTCGCACAAGGATGGCAGAAGGCACTGGAGACATTGGACCCTGGGGAGGGAGATAAGAAGGTGGGGAAGAGAAAGGAAGGGAGCCCATGAGCACAACTTCCAAACTCAGAAAGTGGAGTCACGCCATGCCTACGGACCTTTGTTCTGTGCTGCTACAAAGGGCAGAACTAGGTCAATGAGGGAACAGTGCCAAGAGGCAGATTTGGATTAGAATAAAGAAGGGTTTTCTAACAGGCAAACGTATCTGTAGAGGGGGAGCAGGAGGCTTGGTGTGTGGGTGCCCCAGGGGGCCAGGGGCCTGACTGTCCTGATCAGTACAGATGGGATTTTCCTGCACAGGAGGGTGGCCAGAGGAAGTGACCCCTGATGCCTTTCCCCTGGACCATTCTATCACTCTGATAAGGAGCAAATAAGTGCAGATAGCCAGGGTGTGGCTCATCAGCCCGAAGGAAGGAGGATGGACTTTGGACAGGTCTTAAAATACACAACCTTCAGGACTTTCACTTAACGCTCTGAGAACACCAGGTGGTAGTGGCAGCGGGACTCTCGACCAGCAATGGCTCCATGAACCAACAGTGTTTCTGGAATGCCTGCTGGGTGCCTGGCACAGTGATTCAGAGAAAGAGTGAAATGACAGGGCTGTGGCAACAAACCATGAACATTTCCTTACTTTGGAGAATTTAAAGGCAGCATCAGTTACAAATGCCACCGTTACTGGGGACACACAATATGAAGTGATCAGGCCTGCTAACTCCATGGGCTGGGACTGGGACAGGAAGAATGGGGGCCGTCCTAGTCCACAGGCAACTTCCCAACCTCTTCTCAGGTGAAGGTGTCAATGTTCTTTACCACTGAACCTTTTACTGTCACACCCCCCGACCCGGGTTTACTTGGTCTCCTGGGCTGAGCTGCACACAGAGAAAGGTGCTGGGACACGGTGAAATGGCCAGGAGCAGGAAACAAGACAGAGAAAGGGGAGAATCTGCTCCTTGAAAACTGGTTCAGGGGTGGGACACCCAGGAGGTATCCTCCATCTTGAAACTGTGTTACCTTTATAAACTATAAAAATGAAAATTTTTATTTTATCAGCAAAAATATTAGTGGGCTGTATTAAAACTACAATACAAATCTGAGAAAAAGTATGAAATTCCCAAACTAAAGCTCATCAGCTATTTTCCAGGTAGCGGAAACTGCTAATTTATACATTCTCAACTCTGAGAACTCAAAAGCAGGTGAGTGGCAGTAGGTATCAAAAGATTAAGGAAAAAATAACAAATTACAGAGGTGACACTGGGGATGTTCTACGTACTGATTTCATTCTTTGCCACCTGGAAACGCCCGGCAACATGTTTGAGAACCACTGTCCAGGGTGGCTAGGGGCTCACTGGGCAGGAAGGCAGACCCTCTCTGCTCGGAGAAGAACGTGCTCAGTAACCCAAAGGCCCAGCCTAAGTAACACAGGCCCCTAGACGCTGGGTCTGCGTGGCCCTGATCCCTCCCTCCCCACGTGGACCTCCTCCCCTGCGCTTGTAGGTTCAGTCTCAGCACACCACTGTCCTTCCCTCTCCATGTGTCTGTCTGTCTGTAAGTAACTCCCACTGCTTCTTCCGGCCTGTGATCCGTCCTCCACTCCTCTCTCACTCACTCGTCTCTGTGCTGCCCGCTACAACCTCAATTTAAAACCACTGGCCTCCAGCACTGTAAGAGGAGTCTTCTCCAGAAGCTTCCACAGTCTTTCCTTCCTTGAAAAGGCTTCTTCAGCTCCCTCTGTCCCCTCCCAGCCTCAGAAAGAACTAACACCCAGACCCCACCCAGCCCAGGCATGTGCTGGGCATCAGCCCAGGGCAAGAAAGAGACACATGTTCCAGCTTCCGTGCCAGCTCTAGTCCATTCGATACCGACTGCCCAGAGGGCCATGCAAAGAAGGATCCTGAGGGTCAGAAAAAAAGAAAACCACTGTGCTCGGTTATTACCCTTCTACCTGGCGGTCAGAGGACTGGGAATAACAGCACTCACGCCGCCCTCCCCCGCAACCATGCTGTCCCAGGACAGGGCAGAACATCCCAGGAACTCAGACCACCTGCCCCTGGCCTGCACCCAGTCCTTCATTCCCTTTGGTGTTCCCTTGAGATCTCCCCAATGACCCATTCCCAGGCTCCTCCAAAACTTCAATATTTATATTTACCTTCACTGGCACCCACTGCTGCACCGCACGTTCCCTCCTGCAATACGCAGCAAATGTGCTGCACCTTTCACAGCATCGGGACTTCCCTGGCAGTCCAGTGGTTAAGACTCTGTGCTCTCAATGCAGGGGGCATAGGTTCCATCCCTGGTTGGGGAACTAAGATCCCGCATGCTGCATGGCATGGCCAAAAAAAAAAAAGGAAAACTTCACAGCATCTATAAAGCTTTTCCCAAGTAGGTCAGAGAGCAACTGATTTTACCTTTGCCTTGGTATCCAAACACACAGATTCTAAAATTCCCCACTTTACCATCATCTCCTCCACTCACTAGCTGGTTTACTGCACACATATAACTTGGTTTACTCATGCATATGGTGATTATTGACCATCTTGATGTCTGTCTGTCTGTCTGTCTGTCTGTCTGAGACTGTGAACCCTGAAGGGCAGGAATCAGATCTGTTTAACTCACTGGCTCCGAGCTCGGTAGAGCAGGGACCATCAGAGAAAAGCACAGAGACTGTGGCCCCAGCGCAGCTCTGCCGTGACTCACCATGGGGCCCAAGTCACTCTGCTCTCTGGGCCTCAGTTTCCCCAACTACAATAAGATGTACTTGAACTGGAGGCTCTCTGAAGTCTCATCCAGCTCTATGAGAACAAAGGCCAAAAAGTGTTAGATCCATGTCTTTTCATGACATATGTGGGCAATATTTACTCAGGGTCTGGCTCAGCAAGATATCACAATACAGCTCCTTTGAGTGGTGTGGATCCGCCATTGCGATGAGTGAAAACTCTACAGTGGATATTTAGTGCGGTGGGATGTATGCTTGGATGGCTAAGTATGATGGACAACAAAGAATAATTTTATTTCCCTTTGAGAACATAAGTACACTATTCTATATTTATACCCTCCATCTCCTAATTTAGACAGTGTAGAACTTCTGAATAGCACTCACTTGCCAATAACTTCCTTCTACATCTAAAAGAAGAATAGGAGTCATATAAGTTCACAGATTGAATGGATGGTTGATTTACAAAGCCCTTAAAATGTGGCTGCAGGCTGACGCTGGCAACCCCATAATTAGATATGGCATATTCTGCAATGATGTATTTTTTTTTTTACTGTTTTTTAATAACTCAGTTCTCCTTCTGGGATGAGGGGGAAAATGGAATTTGTTAAAAATAAATCAAGATTTAGTGGCTTTTCAGCCTTCTGCTGCTTGTTGCTCACAATATTCTATAAATAAATGAAGCCCTGCCCTATAGTGCACTGTAAACACCCACAGACACTCAGAGCCAAATTCTTCCAATTATGACCCTGTGCCAGTTGCCAAGCTACTGCAAGGACCCACTTGAAAGGCAGCCATCTAGGCCGTTTCCTGATTAAGCTGCCCAGTAGCAAGGAATCAAGGCCTGCTGCCTTGGCATCGTATCTAGTCTCAAAGAATTGCTCAATCTAGTCTCAAAGAATTGCTCAATGTCCTTGAAATTAAGCTTTTTCCTTGTGATCGAATTACAATTCTGAGGTAAGTGAAAAACTAACTACCTATCCATCTATCCATCTGCCTGGGTCATGTGTGTGTTTCAGATCCTGGGCTGTCACACATTAGACTCAAATCAGCAGCAGAAGTGCATTCACAGCAATGTCTCTAACTGCACTGAGCACATCAAGGTCAAACAAAAGTAGGTCAGCAATGAATGTGACAGGTGAGTCAGAGGCAGCTTGCCCTTCTGCTCAGCAGCTTCACTCACCAGTCGGTTTGGGTCACTGTTGCCCAATGCAGAGGCTGAAATGGTCATTTAAAAATGCATACTATACCCCAAGAGGGGCGATGCAGATGGCGTGGAGTGTTGGGCTGACAGCTCTGTGGTCCAAATGCCAACGTACAGGTTGGGATGGCCCCAGCTTTCACATGGTCTCCACAAGCCCTTTAAAAACTGCATGTGGAGAATCAGGAGATTGCAGCGTGCCAGAATCTCCCTGAGAGAGAAATTGCTCCAAGCAGCACTGGAACAAAATGGGCTCTGGCTAGAAACTGATGACCCTCCCTCCTGACATGGAGGCTCTTCATTCAGTGTCAGCTCCACTGGGTGAGAGGGGAGCAGCACTTCTCCAGCTCGCCAGAAAGGCCCTGGACTTGGCTCCCAGCCCCGGAGCTCATACTCAGAATGGGGAGCCAGTTAGTGAACAAGCACCACCTAATAATGGAGAACCGACATGTGCTCAGTGGTCAGATTACCCAAACTTAAAACTGGGACCTACCCTTAGAGGGCAGAATTGTTAACAGCGGGTGTCCTGGAAAACCTGGGGTCTAGGGGTCACATAGCACCAAGCCTCCCCCGCAAGGTCCCCCCTGGCATTGACCTAAAGTGGCCCTTCCTATGGCTTGCACCCCACCTGGGGGTTCTAGCTTCTTAATTTCTGAAATTGTTTCTTTGTGTCTCCTCTGATTAGAATGTGAGCTTCACAAGAGCAGAGAGACCCCCCTCTGTCTTGTTCTTGAGTGTTTCCAGAGCAACTAGGACGCTGACTGGCTCAGTGTGGGTGCTGAATAAACAGTCACTGAGTAAAAGAATCCATGCCAAACCTCTGCAAGCACATCCCATGTACCAATCTCCCTGAATCCTCACAACGATGTTAGGAGGTGAAATTATTCTCTCCTGCACAAGGAGAAAATCAAGCCTTCAAGGAGGGTACGTGCTTTCCCAGGCCTGCACATCTAACGAGTTGATGGAGCTGGAATTCCAAGCCAGGCGTGAAGAGTTCTAATCCTGGCTTTAAAGTGAGCATCTGTTGCTTTTATAATTTAGAAAAAGAAAAAAAGAAAAACTTTAAAGAAAAAACTACGCATCAGAAAAAGCTTTATATTAAATGATCTAATATGTGGTGAATTTAGTTCCTGTGCCCAAAATCCAAGTCCCTCTCCTAGCTGCAGAGGGCACTGGCACTGTAGCCCGAGCAGGAGGAAAAATTCTGGGGCCTCCTTTATGGAAGGTTTGTTCTTGTCTTTCTGTGAAGACCCAAAGGATGGACAGGGAGGGGAGCGGGCATCAGAAACAACCCCCATGATTTCTGTTACAAACAGCAGGCCCATTCCATGCTTTGCTGGAAAGGCTCTAAGGAGATGCCGACAAGCAAGTTAGAAGACTGAAGGGTTAAGGTGCTTGGAATCTGCCTTCTCCCAGACCCATACCTTGAAAACTGGAATAAGAAAAAAGAAAAGGGGAGGAAGCGTACTTTTTAAGACTAAAATTTCAAAAAAAAAAAAACGTTAAGTTAAAAAGTAGAGGGATTTCCCTGGAGGTGCAGTGGTTAAGAATCCGCCTGCCAATGCAGGGGACACGTTTGAGCCCTGGTCCGGGAAGACCCCACATGCTGCGGAGCAACTAAGCCCGTGCGCCACAAGTACTGAGCCTGCGCTCTAGAGCCCGCGAGCCACAGCTATGAGCCTGAGTGCCACAACTACTGAGCCCGCACGCCTAGAGGCTGCGCTCCACAACAAGAGAAGCCACCACAATGAGAAGCCTGTGCACCGCAACGAAGAGTAGCCCCCACTCGCCGCAACTAGAGAAAGCCGGCACGCAGCAACGAAGACCCAACACAGCCAAAAAATAAATAAATAAATAAATAAATAAATTTATATATTAAAAAAAAAAGTAGAGATTTACATTTACCTGAATTTAAACCACTAAACCCTACTGAAGCTAAGCTTATGCACCTTTATAATCTATGTATCACAATAAAATTCTTATTAGTCTGATATTTGGGGCCAAAGAACCCTCTCCAGTTGGTCTCCTAGATGCAGTTATGGCTTGAATTTATGTGCACATCAGTAGGTCAGTCTCATCAAAAAGACTAGGCCAGTTCTAATGTGTGGATACATTTCACAAATATGGGGAAGAAATGAAAATGGCAAATCATATCAGTAAAACAGGTATTTCCAACTGCTACTAGGATGGCCCAATAGCCCTCGAATACAAACATCCTACAGAAACAGAACGCCCTCCACGGTTGTGAATGAGGAACAGCAGGAGGATAAAAGACCATGTGAATTAACCTACTGGGTCTCAGTTTCTCAGCCAGGATCCCTGGGTGGGCTGCAGAGAAAATATTGGGCTTATCATGGCATTTTTCGGGAGAGAGGCTCCATAAATTTCACCAGATTCACAAAGTGATCTGTGACCCCAAATGACAGGAACACTCACCAGCCCTATCTTTGCCGTGCCTGTTTTCTCTGGATAATCCTCCTGATATAAACAACAATACAGGAAGCCCCCCACCCCCACCCCCGCCATGCCTCTGCCTTTCACAGCGGACAAGATGACACTGACGATCAGGGAGAATTGTCCAAGCTGTTGCCTGAACAGCCCAGCCACTGAGGACTGCCCAGTCAATGACTGAAAAGAGGTCACTGGGCTGGAAGAGACCCAAGATCTTTTAAGCCTTAGCTTGAGCCCACTGCCCACACGGGGACAAATAGCACAACCAAGAAGACCGAGAGTAAACTTAGGGACCAGAAAGTCTTAGGCAAGATTAACTTGGGAGCAACAGTGTGGGACGGGGGGTAAGAACGTGGGCTTTGGAGCCCGGCAGGGTTAGGTTCAAATCCTGGCTCCATCTACATACTAGTCATGTAGCCTTGGGATGGGGATGATGATGGTGCTGATGATGAAAGCAGTATCTACGATGAGCTATTATTTACTGACAGCACAAAGTCTAGCATTTAGTAAGCAAGTACTTACGTACTTATGAAATAACATGTTATTTTATTTAATTCTTCACAGCAACCCTGTGAATACTCTCCATATTATCTCCATTTTCTACATCTGGAAAAAAGAAGGTTAAAAAGGTTAAGTAGCATTCCCAAGGTCCACAGCTAGGGGGGATTCAAACCCAAGTCTGTTTGACTCTCAGCTCAGGCTCGTAACTACTAAGCTTCACTGCACTGCCAAGCCTCAGCTTCCTCATCTGTGAAAAAGACAATACTACTCACCCCTGCAGGGTGGGAAGGATTAGACAGAATGCATGTGAAGGGCTTAACACAGTACCTGGCACACAGGAAGCTTTATAGTGTAGCTATTAGTGTCGTTCCTACGACATCTGGACCTTTGGAAGAGAGAGGGAGACGTGGTAGGCGGGCATCTGGCTACACAGATGGGACAGCATCTCACACCACAGGGCTCGGCAAACAGGATTAGGAACTTTGGACCAAGGCTTAGGAGCCTGGGATGACCTACTCCCCCTTAGGGACAAAGAGGGAACACCTCAGCAAGATGGGTAAGAACGTGTTTACTCAGAGATGAAAGGCTGTGCATCAAAATGTGGGGAGGATTGGGGATTTGGGGAGGAAGGAATAATTCAAGTTCAAGAAGAAAGTTCTCAAGAGGCAGTGCCAGACAGCATGGCTATGCCTGGGCTAGGAATGTGGGCCCTCTGTCCTTTCTGACTCCCTGACACCCAGGAGAGGACAAGAGTTCCTGTGCACGTTTGTGATAAAGGAGATGCCTAGCCCCCAGGTTATCAGTAAACACCACCTGGAACTTGAGCAGAGCCTAGTCATTCTTAAAGAAAAAGAGAATTTGTTAGAGCGAGTCTCCCTTGGAGTTAAATATGAAGAAATGTACTAATTGCAAGAAAGAACCAATGACTTAGTGTGGCTTGCAGTGTATAACATCAGGGACCCATCTGTAGGAAGAAGAATCAGACTCACTGATACCATCTTGACTACTTTCTTAGTGGAAGACTGAACGGGGAGTCTAGGAACAGCAGAGTCACTCCTCAGAGAGATAATAACTGCACTGCAGGGGATGTGCATCTGGGGGCTGACATTTGCTTGGGGAGAGAAACATTACAGAGTGTCACCAGCCTCTCCCCAGACCAGCTAGTCCCCTCTTGTTTTTCCTTTAAAAGAATTGCTGTACCAAGTTATTCCAATAGGAACCAAAGATACTCAGAGGTCTTCACAACCTGTCCTCGGTCCCCTCTTTTCCTCTCTACAGCTCTACACACAGCTCTACACAGGGCTCAGCATCAATTTCCTGGACCATTTTATCTGCCTCTAACTAGTCCTGCTGCCGCCTCCTACAGTCCAGCCTCCACACTGCCACCAGCTGGCTTTCTAAAATAAAAGTGCTGACCACGTCACTCACCTCCTGAAAGGTGTCTACTAGATTCGCACTGCCCATGGAATAAACACCAAAGTCTTAAATTGCATTCATTCATTCATATTTTTCATTACCAACCTAATGTGTGATGATCACCTACTGTGTACCAGGCTCTGTTTTGGGCCCTGGAGATAGAGTGGTGAATGAGACAGATTAAGACAAGGGCTTATCCTCATGGATTTACATTCTAGGTAAGACAAACGATAAAGAATACAAATAAATATATAATATAAAGTCAGGTGCTAATGAAGAAAAATAAAGCAGAGTAAGAGAACAGAGTGATGGTGTAAGGGGTGGCGTAGGACAGTGCCTTTTAAATAGAGGAAGGACCACTTGAACACAGACCAGAACAGAGGGAAGGGAGGATTGCTGGGGAAGAGTAATCCAGGCAGAAAAGAGCAAGTGGAAAGGCCCTGAGGCAAGAAAGAGGAACAGCAAGAAAGACACAGGGGCTGGAATGGAGTGAGCAAAGCAGAGAGTGCTAAGAGATGAGACCAGAGAAGTACGAGGGGCAGGCAGGACAGGGCAGGGAGTTCAGATTCTACTCCAAGGATGCTAGGAAGCCACTGGAGTGTTTTGAGCAGGGGAGTGCTGTGATCTTATTTACTTTTTAGAAGGTCATTCTGGGGGACTTCCCTGGTGGTGCAGTGGTTGAGACTCGAAGCTCCCCATTCGGGGGCCCTGGGTTCTATCCCTGGTCGGGGAACTAGATCCCACATGCATGCTGCAACTAAGAGTTCGCATGCCACAACTAAGGAGGCCTCAAGCCACAACTAAGGAGCCTGCCTGCCGCAACTAAGGAGCTGGCAAGCCACAACTAAGGAGCCCACCTGCTACAGCTAAAACCCAGTGCAACCAAATAAATAAATAAATACTTAGAAAAAATAAATAAATAAAGGTCATTCTGTTTGTGTGGGAGGCTGCTCACAGCGGGGCCAGAGTGGAAGCAGGGAGACCTGTTGAGAGATCGGGGACCTCTGGACAAGGGTAGGGAGGTGTGGCGGCTTTCAGGATATACTGTGATAGAACAGCTGTCAACATTGTAAACACACAAGGTGAGTAGCGAGGGAAGGAGCAGGGTCAAAGGTGAAGCCTACATTTTGGGCCTGGGTAACCAGGTAAATGGTGGGGCCACATAACACGGGGGAGACTGGGGAGGGTCACGTTTCTGCCTAAGACTTCTATTTAGTTATGTTGGGTCTGGGATGCCCATACACACTGAAGGGTGGATGCTGGGTGAGCAGTGGGTATGTGAGTTGGGGGCTCAGGAGAAAGGTCCCAAAAGGTTGTCAGTGTGCACATGACCGCCAGGACGTGGCAACTTGGGTCCTCGCCCCGTGCCCCAGCTCCAGCCAGCCAGCCAGTGTTACCTCCCTCAGGGCTCTGGCCTCTGCCCCCTGGCTCCTGCTGCCTGGCTCACTCTGCCTGGACTTCTGCAGTGTGGACTCCTCCTCACCTCTAAAGACTTGCTCAAAGTCCTCTCTTGTGTGCTGGGTCCCCAGGAGAGGCCACTCGGTCCTCTTCTCCCATGGCACCCTATGACACGCCTGGGTGACAGCACAGCTCGTGTGTCATACTGTCTATTTGCACCTTTCCCCCTGTGAGCTCTTGTGGGCAGTGGCTGTGAGTCGATTCCTCTCCATATCCCACCTCCTCGCGTGAGGCCTGGGCGCGGCGAACGCTGGCTAAATGAATGGAGTTCTCCTCTCTGCAGAGAGATGCAAAAGAATTTATACACAAGCAACTGACTCACGCTGCAGCTGCTGTCTGCAGCCGAGACAGGGCAAGAAAGGAAGGTGCTGTCACGGAGGCACCAGCAAAGCTCAGTGGGCTGCATGCTTCCCTTGAGGAGTTTCTCAACCACATAAAGAAGCTTCAAGAAATCCGGGAGTCGAGAATCTCAGGATGCTGGAGGTGTGATGAGCACTGCACCTAGGGAAGGTGTTTTGGGTTTCCGCTGTAGAAACCCTGGCAAATCCCCAACCAAAGCACTCAGGAGTTGGAGACAGAGGGAAGGAAACTGACCTTGTTCCCATGGACTCCCGTCGTCCAGACAGTGAGCCTGGAAGCGGGTCCTACTTGCCTCGCTTTACAGATGCAGACAACAAGTGTCAGAGAGGTTAGTGGATGTGCCCAAGGTCACAGACCTGGGAGGTACAGGAGCCAGCCACACTCAGGTCTTCCTGAGACCAAGGCCTGCATCCCTTCCAGTACACTCCAAAGTCCTGCTCCACCACAGGAGCTCCTACGGCAGCGAGCAGGATGGTTAGGCAGCACCTGAGCCCCAGGTCACACTGAGGAAATGCAGCTCTGGAGCGGGGATGAGGCTTACCCACTGTCACAGGGGAGTCACCAGCAGGATGAAGCTGGAACGACAGTCTCTGACTCGAAGGCCTGGCCCTTGGAACACTGCGCCCACACCCTGTCATTTATTTCTTAAAGGCCTTGCCCTGATCCCAGGATCCCCAGCCAGCAGCTACCAGTTTGGAGCATCCCCAGAGGAGAACCTTCTTTCTATAGAGGAAGATGAGAGAGGACTCACATTTATAAAGTGTCTATTCTGCACTGAACATCTGAGAGGCACCTTCCAAATCTTCATTCACGTACTTCTCAGAATGCCTGTATGAGAGAATCATCATCACTATTTTGTAGAAAAGGATACTGAGACTCAGAGACGTAAGGTTAACAGTGAGAGGTTCACACTGCTAGTAGTAAAAGCGAGGGGGCCGGGATTTGAACCCACTCTACCTGACTCCAGATCCCTGTTTTCACTAGACCTGCTTGGATCTAATGAAGCTGACGGCATCCTGGAAGGATAAGTGGTCCGGGCATCAAATTTACCTGCAGGCTCACAAGTGAGGTTACTGCTAAGGAGCTTTGGCCAATACAGGGGAACCTGTTAGCAAGAGCCAGACACAAGGTCAGAGAGGCAGAAAAGAGGTCTCTGGAGAAGACGAAATTCAAAATTTTACACACAGTTAGTAGGCAGTAAGCTGACCATCTCCTGAGACCTGTCCTTTTTAAGGAGGAGATACAGTCAGCAGTTCTCAACCACCTGTGATCAGTTAAGGCCCCTGGTCAAGAATTCACAGATCCCTCCCAAAGGCTAAGGAAATATTCGAGAACATGACTGTAAATGTTAGCACTGCTAGGAGAAAGCTGTGGACAAAAATGAACGCAGGAAGTAGTATGGGAATGTCACTTCCCTTTCCTTTCTCCGCCCCCAGTTCAGTAAAGGAAACGTCTACGGTGTCCTATAGGCAAAAAACTACCACTCAGCCTCACAGGGCTCTAACTCCGCCATATCTGGAGTCAGAACACCCGGTCCAGTGCACTGACCCTGACCATCTGTGTGACACTCACTGAGTCAGACCTTTGACCCTAAGTGTTCCCAGATATAAATGAGGGGAGAGGGGAGTGCCTGCTTCACAGGGAGGTCATATGGATGCTATGAGAAAATACATGTAGGAAGAACCTGTCAATGTAAAACGGCTTCATATGTAAGGAGGGGATGCTGGGAATCCTCGGGTACTTCACCACATCACCTGCTGTCTCCCCCTCCCCAAGGCCTGGCACTCCCATTTAAATGCTGGCCCGACCTCCGGTCCTGAGGGCTCAGCCCTTGGAAGGAAAGACAAGGCAGCCCTGGCGGACCAGTGGAAAAGGAAGCCGTGATTTGGCTGTTATTCTTCCAAAGGCTCCCTGGCACAACTGAAATCCTCACGTAAGTATTTAATAATTAAATTGGTAACAAGAGTTGGGGAACATTTTTGTCACCTTGCAGGATGATAACCATCACCAAAATCTAGGTATGAAAATCATTTAATTAAATCTATAGCTATATATTTCGAATGCTTTTCTAAGACAAATGTGTCATTTTGATGGCATATTTGTGAGTTTTTAAAGTTTACTTTTCTCATGCATGGTTAAGCAAAAAACTAGATTATTGGAGCCATAATTGGATACTCTTAAAAGGAGCATGAATTGGTACAGCCTTTTTGGAGGGCGATTAGGCAATATTGATTCAAATTTTAGATGGCAAACTACTTAGGCCAAAAGTCCCACTTTCAGGTGTCTATGAGCAGAAAAATTTCATGCAGAAGTTCACAGGTCGGTGTAACAACTTCCACAGCAGCAATGGTTGCAATGGCAAAAATCAGCAACAACCTGGGTGTCTACCAATACAGGGATGATTAAATAAGCTTAAAATGCACCCATACCACGGAGTACAACTGTTACACACAATAAGGTACATTTATCTGTACACGTGGACTTGAAAAGAAAACCGTAACAACTGACAGCTTAAAAAAAAAAAAAAAAAAAAGGAAAACCGCAGAACTATAGGCATAGAGAGAGCCTATTTCTACAAAAGTAAAAACGTGTACGTTGGGCATGAGGGCAAAGGAGGTAGGGGTTAAGGGGATACAAGCAAATGAAAAAGTCCAGGACTATACCCACCAAAAAGTGCCCATCTCAGGGGAAGGCTGGGAGTGGGGAGGCGGGTGCCACAGAAGACTTTCTTCCTCTACGTTAATGCACTTCTTCAGGGCTGTCTAAATTTGTTACAAGTGTGTGTACACTCTTTCATGATGGCAAAAAGTTTTTTACTCCCCTAAAGTAAACACTGTGGGGCTCAGCCCCGCCCCCCTCCTGCATATGGCCCCCCTTTCTGTGCGTGCTCACAGGCTGGAAGCGGGTATGGGCTTGCCTGAGAAAAGCCTACAAATGGGGATGGTCTCCAGTGTTAAGAATCCCAAACTCCTCTTTCAATAAGGATGCTGCCAATTACAACTATTTCAATGAGATGGCTAAAAGCGACTAAGTATCTTCAATTGTCCAAATTTACATCATAAATTACTGAATTAAAGCAGGTCACTTATGTTCAACCTCCCTTAAATAGAAGCAATCAAAATGTATATCCTGCCTTATCCAACATTTTACATTGACTTATAAGTCTTGCTGAAGACTCTTTCAAAATTATTAATGAGGAACATCCACAGGGAGGAGAGAAGGTGATTCTACTAAACCCAAAAGAGCCTAAATAAAACACTATAGCTACTTGGCTTATAAAAATGAAAACTTAGCAAGTGAAGTAATCTTCTCTATGGTCAACGTTGCCGGTAAAAATAATTCTAAACTGATGCACAGTGTCTAAGAAACGTTGGTTACATTTAGCACAGATTACAGACTCAGTTACCTACTGGCCATGTACAGGAGCAGGGGCTTGGGCAGGGCCGGGCAACTGGAGAAACAGGTCCCCATAAGAGGGACCACCATATACTTCATCACCCCCATGAGGGTCCAGCGCTGCTAGACTTCCGGATTTTTGTAAAGATCTGGAAATCCAGATTTCTAGATAGTATCTACCAACTTTTAAATGTTACCCCCTAACTTAAAGGTTTTAAAACATTGTGAGCACTTAACAAAATACATCTGCAGGCCAGATGCAGCAAATAAGTAGAGAATTTTCAACCTCTGTCTAAAAGTATCTACATTTTAAATTTTTGTTTGATTTCATTTTTGGAAGGATGGGAGGAGACAATGAAATGGTATGGGATGGAGATAAACACAAGAAAGGCAAGCAGTTGATGTTAAGAAAATATTTCTAACATACTTGAGAAAGCAGTGGTATTTGTCTACATCAAATGCTGAATAAATTGCTTACATTTCTTCAGCTATATTAGGTACAAAACTCAGAGTGAGAATTTCTCGAGCAAATTCTCAGGAATTTGTCCTAAGCAAATGCCCACAATTTACTGTCAATGGCCTTACGAGAACTTACTATACCACTATGTATTAAACGTTTATCATAAAAAATTTAAAATAATATGAGCAGCCACAGAACTGATCCTCTGTGCCAGGGGCTCATCAGACACTGGGCACCTGGGATCACCAATGTGGGTCACACAGCCTCTGGTCAAGATTCCAATTAAGGCCTGTCTGACAAATCTCCCTCCAAAACAAAAACCAAAACCAGTAAAGAACTTAGACTCAACATCATAAAATTGTGCTCTGTCATTTTTTTCAAAGCCAAAACAATAAAAGAGTTATTTGTGCTAATAATAATATCTGCACACAATTTGCAATTCACAAAGTGCTCTTCCCACACACCCATCTCATTTACTGCTCACAGCCTTTACCTGTGCATTTTAGACTTTGTATGTTGTCCAAAGTCTTCTTATAATTATTGGCAATGTTACTTTTCAAAAACAACAGTAAAATGATAACAAATATTTGGCATTTTCTACACACAGCGTACAGTGCTAAGCATGTTTTCATTTCACCCTCACAAGAACCTCACAGAGGTGATTACTATGATCATCATCCTGTTATACAGGAGAGAAAACTGAGGCTTAAGAGAGCGTGGGTGATCTGTCTTAAGCCCCACCACTAGTAGGCGCAGAGGCGACACTGTGAAGCAGGTCTGCTTCCAGGGCCTGCGACCATTGTGCTGGGTGTCCCAGAGGCTGTAGAGTGATCTCAGTTTGTTTCCAGCAAATGTAAGGAAGTCCCGGGTGGCACAGTGGTTGAGAGTCCGCCTGCCGATGCAGGGGACACGGGTTCGTGCCCCGGTCCGGGAAGATCCCACATGCTGCGGAGCGGCTAGGCCCGTGAGCCATGCCCGCTGAGCCTGCGCGTCCGAAGCCTGCGCCCCGCAGCGGGAGAGGCCGCAACAGTGAGAGGCCCACGTACCGCAAAAAAGAAAAAAAAAAAATGTAAGGAAGCCGGAAGCCGTGGCTAAAGCCCCCCCGCCCCCCCCCCCCCCCCCCACCATGTCCAGTGCCCACAAGCTGTTTTCCACATAACAGCTGGGGTGAGCCTTCTGACATGTCAACCACCTCTCATCACTCGCCTGCTTAAAACTGTCCCATGGCTCTCTACTGGGCTTCCCTGGTGGCGCAGTGGTTGAGAGTCCACCTGCCGATGCAGGGGACGCGGGTTGGTCCCCCGGTCCGGGAAGATCCCACATGCTGCGGAGCGGCTAGGCCCGTGAGCCATGGCCGCTGAGCCTGCGCGTCCGAAGCCTGCGCCCCGCAGCGGGAGAGGCCGCAACAGTGAGAGGCCCACGTACCGCAAAAAAGAAAAAAAAAAAATGTAAGGAAGCCGGAAGCCGTGGCTAGCGTCCTCCTGCTCCCCCCCCCGCCCCTGCCCGTGCCCACTTTACCCACTTGGTCAGAAACCATTTTTAATTTTTATTTTTCCCTCTCAGAGCTCAGCCAGCCGGGCCCCGGAGGCCTGGTGAGGTGCCCCTGGGGGACCGGGCTGCCAGCTTGGGCAATGTAGCTTGGCACCCTGCCAGCCTGCCAAGGTCTAGATGGGGCTTTCACATCACTGCTGTCTGAATGGGGTCTGGGAAGGGGGTCCTGATAGTCACAACAACCCTATGAAATGGTCGGAGAGGTACCAAAGTGGGGATGGGGAAAAGGGGAGGCGCCTTCAGCTAGAGAGAGGAGGAAAGATCTATTTAGCCAACAGCTCTGAAATATCTATTATTCAGAGCCCTACATTAGACCCCTGAGAGAAGGAGGCATGGCCTCTAATGTGCACGAGGATAAATTATGCAAGTAAAAACGTCGAGCGGGGCCTCCCTGGTGGCGCAGTGGTTGAGAGTCCGCCTGCCGATGCAGGGGATACGGGTTCGTGCCCCGGTCCGGGAGGATCCCACATGCCGCGGAGCGGCTGGGCCCGTGAGCCATGGCTGCTGAGCTTGCGCGTCCGGCAACGGGAAAGGCCACGACAGTGAGAGGCCCACATATGGCAAAAAAAAAAAAAAAAAAAAAACGTCGAGCAAGAAACACCGCCCCCCCATACATACTCACCAGCACAGGTACACCCCACACACTCGGAATCATGGTGCAACTGCTCTTAGGGTAGTAACTTCAGTTGTCTCACCCGCTCTGTGGCCCCCTCAGCCCTGACTATACAAGACACTGCCCGGCCACAGAGGCCAAACCAGGGATGGTCCCGAGCAGCTGCAGAAGGACAAGGAGGACAGGAACACAGGTCAGGACGGCCCATTGTGGTCAGAGCCATCCCGAGCGTGTGCAGGTCCAGAGGAGCAGAGGACGGGTGAGGGCTCTGTCCTGGGGGAAGAAAGGGGTCGACTTCCTTATACAAGGATGAGGATGGGTTCACAAGGTGGAGGAAAGGCAAAGGGACAGACCCAGCTAGGGACAGATGCTTCCTTAGCACCACTGGTTCTGATACGGAAACAGGAGGGGAGGGTGCAGGCTAAATTGTGGGGAACCCCCAGGGAGTTCATGGTCACAGCCCAGACTCTTGTGATGCAAGGGGCAAGGAGATCCGGTGGGTGAGCGGCTGTCTAGGCAGGCAGGCTGTCGGTCAGCTCTGCCCTGAGTGCCTGCCTAGAGGTCAGGCTCCTGCCGTCCTGGGGCTTACCAGGCTGCCCAGTGGGAGAATGAACATTCATTCATCTATAACCACACAAACAAATGTAAAATGGCCTCTGGGGTGAGCGCTGAAATGAGTGGGAGGATGGGCTGCTGAAGGCCTGGCAGAGGGGCCTGCAGAGTAGAGAAGAATGGGCAGAAGCACAGACCCAGTCAGGCACCTGGGGACAAACCCTGCTCGCATGCCCACAACTGATCTGGGCCTCAGTTTCCTTGGAAGGTATCTTTGGGGTAATAATGATAACCCTGACCTCAGCGAACACCTACTGAGGCCCTAATACTAAGTCGTTACCCACCAAGCACTTTGACAATGTCTGCCCCACTGTGAGCAATCAATAAGCAGTATAAAGTGATAACAGTAATGGTGATGATAAGACCTAGGTTTCTTATCAAGGAGGTCAGGGAAGGCTTCCCAAGAAGAAGCAAATCAGCTGATATCTGAAGGCTGAATGGGCATGAACCAGGCAAAGCAGAAGGAAAATGCATTCCATGCTGAGCGAAGAGCTTCTGGAAAGTCCCTGAAAGGGAAAGCAGCAGCATCATCAGTATTTCCAGGCAAGGAAAGCAGCCCCAAGTGCCCGCTGGAGCACCCTGGTCAGTAGGACACGTCTGTGTTGAAAATGGCTTCTGCTTCAAGGAAGCCTTCCCAGATTACTGTGAACCCCCAAAGAAACCCTGCATTCTCCACACAGTTATGTGGCAGAACCAGGAAGTGAAGGAGAGGCAACAGCATCAAGCTGAAAGCCCCACATGAAAACATGAGAAGGTACCAGCTAGCACCTAGGTGCATCACAGCAGCTCCCGTGGTAAACACAGACACAGACCTGGCATCCCTGTGCTCAGAGCCTCTTCCTATTTGCTACTCCTCAGTATTCACTGAGGACTTTACAAGGTTCCAAACGAAGATTAAGATGCCGTCGGGCACCTCCACAAAGGACCACCAGCTATCCTCATCCCCCAGCCAGAAAAGCACTCTCAGCTTGAAAGTGAAAAGGAAAAGCTGTCAGTGGTTAGCAAGAATCATTATTTTGACTAATTTAGGAAATTTGGGATTCATCCAGGAAGCTGGGTGGACCTCACTCCTCAGCATTCCTTGATGGACTATTTTTCACTTTGCATTGCTTTACTATCCCAACAACGGGAGTTAAAAATAAAAAAGTCAGGGGCAAAGAATATAGAGAAGTTACATAGCCGAGGCCTCAGTAGGCTGAGAGATGCAATAGGCAACCACAAACCCAGGCCCACAACAACCTATCCTGCCATCAAAACTGAGAAGCAAGGAGGCCCCACCCAACTCAATAGCCAATGAACCTCCAGTTTCAAATACATTTGATCACGTTATAAATCTGTTGTTTGGCTGCACAAACAGACTTTGCTATCCTCACTCTTTCAACAAACACTTCCTGAACCAGGTACATAGTGCTGGCACCGAGAACCCAGAGACTGTGTGTGTGTGTGTGTGTGTGTGTGTGTGTGTGTGTGTGTGTGTGTGTGTGTGTGTCTGTGTCTGTGTGTCTGTGTGTGTGTTCCCCACCCTTAAGGAGCTCAGTTTACTGAGCATAACAGATAGTAAATCAACAGTTACGCCAATAAATGTTTTGGGAGACAGAGTAATGCAGGGTGTTCTGGAAGCCAGGAGGAAGGTCATCTCCAGGTCACAGAGAAGTGCAGGGTGGGGAAGGAAGGTGTCCAGAAAAGCAGAAAACTGACCTGAGTTAGCGAAATGGGGAGCAGGGGGTGGGTCATTCCCAGGAAAGGGCCCAGTTCTAGCAAAGGCACCAAGAGGTGATGGCTGTTGAGAGGCCAGGCTGAGGTGAGAAATACGGGTTAGGGAAAAAGTGAAATAGGGAAGGTGGCCAAAGGCCAGTTATGAAAAGACTGCAGGCCCGCTGAGGGGGTTTAACTTCTATTCTATAAGCAATGAGGAGCCCCTGGAGAATTTTAAGCAGGAGAAAGCCATGACAGATGTGTGAGTTAGAAACATCATGCTGCTAGGAAGTGGAGGTGGACTGAAGGAGGACAAAAGTGTGCCCAGGGAGACCAACGAAGAGGCCGTTGAAACAATCCAAATGAGGAGTCCTAAACAAAGGGGTGGGCAGGGAGTGACAAATTAGAACATGGGCTCTTCCAGAAAAGGTAACCAATGGAAGACGACAGTTGAGGGAAAGGACAAAGCCAAGGGTGACTCCTGCAGTCGACATGACTGAGGGGGTGCCGTCCCACCCCAGGCAGGCACCACAGGGAGACAGACACATTGGGTACCAGGCGAGGGCTGAGTTGGAGGTGCCCACAGGATAGGAGCTAGGAAGGAGGGCTGGGCAGAGGTTCTGGGCTGGATCTGCAGATCTGGGTGACTTCAGGAGAGAGGTGAACAGTGGATGAGCTTACCGGGGAAGAATACTGGAACTGACCAGAAAGGGATCAAGCAAAACCTTATTAAGCTAAAGACAGAGAAAAGAGAGCCGGCACAGCAAGCTGCGGAGTCGAGGCCTGCGGAGTTGGAGAAGAACCAGCGGGTGGCAGGCCAGGCAGGAAGGTGAGCAGAGGAGAGGGGCCAGGACGGGAAGGCTCAGCCCTGCCAGAGGCAGGAGGCTGCTCTGGCCCCAGGAGGGAGCTCTCGCTGCGGGGAGCAGTTAGCTGGGTGTGAGCAGCCACAGCCAAGCAAAAGAATTAAAACAGAGTGGACAGCTTAGATGACATATCTGCAGTCACCCCAAAGTGCATTATTATGACTTTTTTCAGAGGATTATCCTGCCTGCCTGACCTCAGACTGCACATCTCACCTGTCTATTCTGTCTGTCTCCCCCGCTAGCTCATCTGCCTCATAAGGACAGAACCTTTCCTGTGTCACCTGCAAAACTGCAGTGCCGATGGTAGTGCCTGGCACATAGAGGTGAAACTCCTTGTCCCAAGTTGCCTGGCTCACTAGAAACAACAACTATTCAATCAGCACATGCTACACGCCTGATACCAGGCTGGATGCTGGGGGTACGGTGGGAAACAAGTCAGCGCAGGACCCTGGCCTCGGACCTCGAAGTTGGAGGTGAGCAGAGAGAGATGCAAGTATTTAAACAAAAAGTAGACTCTAACTGCCTTAGAGCTAGGACTGGAATCTGACTGTCATGCCTTCTAGTGAGATTTCCTTTCCAAGCCCAAGCCTGCCACCTTCTCCAACTAAATGAAAATTTCAGCAGGGGAAAGA